>NW_020698066.1:4519725-4584728 GCF_002925995.2 Terrapene triunguis | reverse complement strand
GTCTCCGGAGCCCTGCTGCTGGAGCCCTGGGGTAGCGGCGGCAGGGCTCCGGTGACTATTTAAAGGGCCCGGGGTGGTAGAGGCAGCGGGAGCCCTGAACACTTTCAATAGCCACCGGAGCCCTGCCGCTGCTACCCCAGGGCTCTGGCATGCTCCGGGGGCTATTTAAAGGGCCCGGGGCTCCCACTGCCTCTACCATCCCAGGCCCTTTAAATTGTCCCCGGAGCCCTGGGGTAGCGGCAATGGGGCTCCAGCGGCGATTTAAAGGGCCCGGGGCGGGAGCGGCGGCAGGAGTCCTGGGCCCTTTAAATCGCCACCCGAGCCCCGCCGCCGCTACCCCAGGGCTCTGGCAGTGGGGCTCTGGCGGCAATTTAAAGGGCCCTGGACTCCAGCCCTTTAAATTGCTGCCTCAGGAAGCCGGTCCACCCTGGTATGGCGCACCAGCTCTTGCCGGCAGGGGTGGCAGGTTTGTAGAAATGTTGGTGGTGCCCAGAACCTGCCCCTGCCCAAACTCCACCCCCCCCCACCTGCCCAAGGCTCTGGGAGGGAGTTTGGGTGGGGGAGGACGTCTGGGGTGCTGGCCCTGGGCTGTGGCAGGGGACTGGGGTGCAGGAGGGGTGCAGGCTCTGGGAGGTAGTTTGGGGATGGGAGGGGTTGCAGAGGGAGGGGGTGCAGGTTCTGGGAGTGAGTTTGGGGATAAGAGGGGGTGCGGAGGGAGGGCTGTGGGTGGATTTGGGGTGTGTCTGGGGATGAGGGGTTTGGGGTGTGGGAGGGGACTCAGGGCTGAGGCAGAGAGTTAGGATGCATGGAGATGAGGGCTCTGGCTGGGGCTGGAGATGAGGGGTTTGGGGTGTTGGAGAGGCTCAGGGCTAGGTCAGAGGGTTGGAGTGCGGGGGGATGAGGGCTCTGGCTGGGGGTGTGGGCTCTGGGGTAGGGCAGGGCTGGGGTGAGTTTGGGGTGCAAGCAGGCTGCCCTCGGACTGGAGCCAGAGAGGAGGACTCCCCCCAGCCCTCTCCCTGCCGGCAGCAGCGAGCTCTGGGGTAGGGACCCCCTTCTCCTCCCCCGGCAGCACACTCACCCCCACCACTGTCACTGCACGTGCTCCTAGGGCCCCTCTCAGGTCCAGGAATCCCCCTCGCCTCCCCTGTGGTGGGTGCCATGCCGGAGGGGCTGCCATCACATGTGCGCCTCCTCCCCTGCTGCTGCCCCTCACTGTAGCTTCACTGGGGGTGGGGGATGGGGCTGCCCCTTCTCAGTGTGGGGCAAGAGCGGTGATTGCGGGCAGGGGGGGCGGCTGTACTGGTGGAGGGTCCCACCGGAAAATGAAAGGGTCTGAGGGGGAAGGGCAGCCTGCCCTGGCAGTAGTGGAAGGGGGGGGACTAGGACCCTGCGGCGGCAGTTAATGCAGGCAGGCAGCATGGAGCTGCAGGGGACGGGGAGAGATAGGCTCTGCTCCAGGACCCAGAGAGGTGCACGGGGGCAGAAAAGGGGGGCCGGGGCACACTCAGGGGAGGCGTGGGGGGGCAGCAGGTAGGGCCGGGGGGAGACCCGGCCCCAAACATTCATGGAGCTGGGCCCCCAGACCCTCAATATTGCTGGAGCCAGGAGGAGGAGTCAGAGAGGGAGAGAATGCTCCATTTTCTTGCCGGTAGCTACTGCATCTTTTCTTACCGGTCCTCCGTACCGGCCCACTTTCACCTCTGTCCACTCCCCAACATCCTCCCTTCACCCACTGAACACCTCACCAACCCTCTACCTGAGAGTCCCAGCTTCAAATACAGCATCCTTACATCCCTCACTCCTAATATATGAACCCCTCCCATCCTGACAGGCCACAATATGGCCCTATACCTTACCGAAAGTAAGTGAATGGCCTTTATTCGACAACATGCCACAAAGTTCTTAAATTATGCACATTAAAGATCTTATTCAATGTACAGACTCCCCTCATCTTCCATGCTCTTTAGATCAGGTCCTAGAAGTTTCTAGTAGTAGCATGGATGCTTAGAATTAGAAAGTTCCATACTTAACTGATTCGTCTACTCCACAAGTTCCACCTTAACCAGAAAACTGTCCTTCTACTAGCATTCCCCCAATATTATTTCATCCCAATCAGGCTTCAATCTTTAAATTAGATCATTAAAACTTGCCTAATATTTTGAGTTTCTGATTAATTTGAACTCAGAAACATTAGGTTAGACTGATCCTGTGTCTAAATAAAGACTTTTCTAGCACTTACATCAATAAAGCTGTCTTTAACTTTTCACTGTTACTCTGACAGGTGTAACTGTTAAGGGTCAAATGAAAACTCATTCAACAGGAGCTGCAGCAGTGATAGTAACAGGCTTTCATTCATTCTGTTACCAAGATTCCAAGAATATAACAGGATCAGTGATGGAAGACACAGCCTCATGGGGGCTTCAGCACTGAATACTGTCTCAATGATGCTTGTTATGAAATTGGTGTTAATAGCCCTACACTGGGAGTCTGAGAAGCTAAGGGATCACTGACCCTGTGGAAGTAAATGGGTGTGCTAAATGCTCAACTGAAGCACTTAGTGTAGTAAAAATGGCTGCAGACAAAAGAAGGGGCTGGATGGCTGGAGCCACCTGACAAGATCCTACCGCCCCCAGGGGACAGTGGAGCTAATGGCTTTTTTAACATTTTAAACCCAGGACCTGGAAAAATATTCTGTGGGAGCTCACAGGAGACTCTGACTTTTCCTGTGAGTCTGTTTGAGTCTCTGGAGAAGGAGAAAGGAAGAAAACTGCTTCTTCTGACAGGGCAAAGACTCTATCCCAAAGGCTTCTACGAACAAGAGTTGCCTGGATACAGTTTTGTTCCTATCACTGTCCAGGGAAACAGGAAACACACACATACACAGGGCCAGCTCCAGGCACCAGTGGAGCAAGCTTGTGCTTGGGGCGGCAGATTCCAAGGGGCGGCATTCCATCTAATCCTTTTCTTTTTTTTTTGCGCTTCACCGCTTTGGCCGCCCCTGCAGGTTTTTTCTTTTTGGTTTGCTGCTCCCGCTGCCCTGTAGGGGGTGGCGGCGTGGAGGACGGGAGCGCCCTGCATCAAGCCCGGCAGGGCAGCCCACGTCCTTCCCTGCCTGCCGACCGGAGTGGCGCGGAGCCCCCCCGGCAGGCGGCGCGCACGGAGGGGCCGCGTGGCAGTGCCCCGCTTAAGGAAGCCCTGGGGGCCCCCCTTCTCTCTCTCCCCCCGCTAGCCAGGGTGCGCACTCCGCTGCCCGGGGTCTGCAGGGCTGGGAGTCCCCCTGCACCCACGCTCCCGCCGCCCCGCAGGTATTTTGTTTTTGTTTTTTCTTTCCTTCACTGCTCCGGCCAGCCAGTTTGTTTCCCGCCCCTTCCCTGCTCCAGCTGGGGGCAGGTTTGTTTCCTGCCCTCCCCTCCCCTTTGCCACTCCAGCCGGCCGGTTTGTCCCCCACTCCCCTTTGCTGCTCCGGCCGGCCGGTTTGTTCTTCCCCTCCCCCGCCGCTCCGGCTGGGGGCAGGTTTGGTTTTCCTCCTCCCCTCTCCCCCCCCCCTTTGCTGCTCCAGCCGGCCCGGCGTTTTTTGCTTGGGGCGGTAAAAAAGCCAGAGCCGGCCCTGCACACCACACACACACACACACATATATATATATACACACACACGTGTGCATGTACACACACACTGTACATGAATTACACTAAGAAAATACCCTGACTCCTTGTCACCGATTTCTCATCCAAACGGAAACCACCCTGCAATTCCCAGGGATTTGGAGCAATCAAATTTTTGAATTGCTCCGCTCCGGCTCCGCTCCAGCTCCGGGCAAAAACCTACTGGTCCGTGCTCCAGCTCCGGGCTCCACTCCAATATCGCCCTGGCAATACCCTGAATTTCATCTTCCACTTGCCCAAAGGAGGTAACACTCCTTTAAAACAGTCTAAATTTGTTTATATTGATTGCATTTATATAGGACTGTTGGCCTATTTTTCCAGCCCAGAAAGGACTAATGGCAGGCCTAAAAGTTTGATCATGCCCTTCTTTCAAGGCACAGTTTATTCTTCAAACACAATAAAACAGTTCAATATAAGTTCTATATGTATACCTGGCCTTTCCCCTGACCCAGGTCTCAGTTCCTGAGGTAAATGAACCTCTAACCCATTTACAGCCTCCTTGAGGGCACCCCAATTAGGTCTTAGATTTCTAGCCATCGCCTTTCTCCATCCCCCAACTCTCTTCCCGTAGACCAGGTGATTTAGGCTATTCTGCAATTCACTGTGATAACCCCAGCAGGTCTGTCTTTAGTTCAGCATCTGCCATCCTGTCCTCCCAAGGGAAATGACAGCGTTAACTAGTGAACAGCCAGTATGCATAAAGCAAAGTATTACTTATTCAGAACGAAAGCACTATAGTGAAAACAAATCATAATGCAACAAACAAGCTTACTACATGCATCCTTAGCAGGGATCATCATTTTCCACATGGAGAACCTGGTAGATTTCAAGGTACTTTAAATATGGTAGCTACTGATCAAATTTAGACCAACTTTAGCTTGAAATAGTTTTATTCTCTAATCCACTTTTTATTAGTTAGAAGAAAAACATAATGGATCATATTATATTTAATACCACAGAAAAAAAAACATATTGTTCTAAAAACACATGGCATCAAAATTCCAGAAGAATATTTATTCAGTGGTTATCCTGGAATTTCTGAAAGGGAAAGGAAAGGCATTTCTCCTGGCCTCTCTCATTTCAGTGTAAAATAAACTCCAAATCTAATCAAAGGTACATTCTTTTTAGTTTGAATATATGCACACATTTTGAATGAAGAACATGTAGTAATATCTTACCTGGCATGACCATAGTTTGCTGAATATTTGTGTCTGTACTTAAACATAGGCGACCACCTTTGGCCAATCTATCACAGAGCAAGGTGATGTGTTTCTTCAGCCTGCTAGTATCTTTGGGTATACTCAACTGAGTGGTGAGAGTCAGGGCCTGTTCTTTAGAGCTCTTGGACAGACATGTTCTCAGCAAATGAGAGATAGCAGCATCCACGCTTTCTTCCCAACCCTGGATGAAGGAAAAATAAACTAGATAAAATGAAATGTAAAATCCTCCTCCTGATTTTAAACATACAGTACTGACAAATATATAAAACTCAAAATGATAAAGAAAAGTTTTAGACAATACTGATACACAAAATGAACTTGGCTTAATGAACTACCATGAAAACAGAATTTTCAAAGTTTGTGGAAATAAAAAAATAACTAGTAAAACTGATAAAAATGAAATTTATCTCAAACGCTAAAACTAACTGGGGTCAGAAAGAGAAATAAAGGAAATTATGAGAGGATGGTCAAACTGAATACTCATTAAATAATAAAAATCAGACTTTACTGTAAGCAAAATTTAGAAACAGATCTAGAAGAAATATATGTTAACACAAATGTTACAATATTTACCAAAAAAAATTGGAGAGGGCAGAGCTGTGTTCACCCAGTTATTTTGCTTTTGGAATTACCAGCTAATATTCCACAAATTTAGGAGGAAACAGTTATGTAATTTATATTTGTAAATAGCAGGAACAACATGGTGAATGGGAAAGTATATTCATAGCTATCCCATTGATCCTCCCCTCCAAGAAAAAGTCACTTAATTTTTAGTATTAAAGTTTTTAAAGCACTTGCTTAGTAGCATTGTCTAAATGATTTTGGAGCAAATTCTGCCCTGAGTTGTACCCAAACAATCCTACGTATTCAACGGATTGCATGAGTAAAACTAAGGGCTGAATTTGTTTCGAAACCACACCAGGGTTTTCTGACCGGATTTCTTTTCCATGAACAGCGAAAAAAAATAATGATTTCTTTGACTAAAAATATTATGAGGGAGAATGTGTAACCACTGATATAGCTTCTTAGAAATTAAATAAAATATTAGAGCTTTCATACTCATAGTGAAAATCTATTCTATAAAAACTCTTCTATCTCTGACCCACAGATTGGGCACTGAAATCTAATCACAGTTGGGATAGAAAAAGCACTAAAGCCAGGCCCTCCAGAGATGCTACAAAACATGACAAATTATAGAACAAAATGTTATACATTTTGAGGATTCACTAGAAGACAAAAATATCCATAGTTTTATTCTTGTCAGGTGTGCATCTTTCTCTACATCACCAAAGTTTCTAAATTTTTCTAAATTTTAGACTGGTTCAATGAAAATCTTGGGAAGGTCCTAAACATATCACCTGCCTCTTCTGAGCCCAAGCATTATTAACTGGGGTAAGGGTCCAGATCCTGAACTGGTGTCCATTTATAGTAACTGAGGATCAGGCCCAGTATTTCCCTCCAAATAAGTTATAAAAATACAAGCAAAAAGAATCATTTAAATAAGAAAACCAAAACACAAACTAACTAAAGTCAGGAAATTAAAAGTGGCTAGCATTCTCTCCTTAGCTCACACATGTATGTTTTATTTTGTCTCACAGCCTTAATAATTTGTAAATCTAGTTTTTGTATTTAATTTCCATGTAAATCTGGTGTTTCAATAGACCATAAAACCACTCTTTCCAATTCAAGGATTGTTGACCTAATAAGTCAAATCGACTGCAAAAGAGCCTTTATGATTGGCAAAGGAATATGAAAACTACCTCTAAATGAAACGTCTCTATGGAATTGTTGTTCAGGTGACTTTGTACAATTAAGAATTAATTGTCTTGAATAATACAGTATATGTTTGCAACTTTTATTACTGAAAGAGCGGGGAGGACTAAGGAAGTGGGAATACACCACCATGTATGTACTGAAAAGCAATTAAGGTCTGAAAGGGAAAAGTGTGCTATACTACTATATATAAATACCCCACATAAAGGTCTGATTCAACACTCAGGCTCATAACACAGAACTCTGATTTTTTTAATAACTTATGTGTTTGAGAGCTGACAGCAAACACTTATGTTAGGCAGGTCAGATGTGGGTAGTCTATTATCCTCCAGGAAACATTGCCAGATCTGCAACTCTTCACAGTTGTTACAGCAGAATCACAAAGACGGCATTATTGAGAGGCTTAAGGCACAGCACACAAGTTCTTCATATCATCATCTGAAACAGGTATATCAGGAAGACCCAATTTATTGAATATAATTTGTTCCAGACTTGCTCGAACAAACAATGCTACCGAACTTCCTCTGATTTGTAGCCAAAAGGGAAAGGTTTGTCTTCATCCTTTTGCTTCTGTGCCCAGATATAATGATAAGCTCATTTGGAAAATAGGTAAAATAGCGTTTTTATACTTTTTACCCAAATCAGAGATACAAATCTAGAATTTGGAGATTTAATATGGATCTGTGACAATATGCAAGACTGTGAGCACATAAATCAGTGAGTTACACTCATCAATATATGTTATTATACACCTCATGGCCCCCATGTAAACATCAGGTGATTTCTATGTGTGAAAGTTAATGAACTGTGGATCTCTTTTTGGCATGGCGGTGGATCCTGGATGCATAACCTTTGGATGACACCAAGGCCTTCCCACTCTCTTAACATGGTGGAAGATCTAAAATGATGTTCTCTCTTAAGTAGATGATTATCCTTCTGTATTCCAAAAGTCTAGGAAATAAAACAGAATCCCCTCCAGACAGGAGCATGGACTAGCTGGTGAGACATTTCAAACCTCTGTTATCCATGATCATCAACGTTCAAACACTCCTAAATGCCCCCTCCCTCTATAGACATTACTCACAGATCACTATAATGTATTCAGTGCTACGAGAGGAAGTTAGGTAGCTGCAGTGCTGGAGTTGCAGTGTAGAAGCTGTTCAGCTACATCACACAGAGTTTCTATATGGACCAAGACTGAGGCTTATGAAAGCACCTTACGTTCAAAGCTCCTAAATTGGCCTAACTTTCAAAAGCACTTAGCACCCAACAGCTCCTGTTGAGTTTAATGAGGCAGAATTTCTGGCACATGGAAGTGAGAAGCATGGTTGTGCCCCAGAGTTTCCCTAGCAATAGGGCTGAACTGCCTCCTGCATCCACACAGACGAGATCCAGTTGATAAGTGACAGATTGAAGGAGATATGATCAGGGCCGGTGCATCCACTAGGCAAACCAGGCAGCCGCCTAGGGCGCCAAGATTTGAGGGCACCAAAAAGCGGTGCCCAAAATGTCTGGGATGCTCACCCGGAGCCGGCTAAATGTGTAACCCTCTTCCCGCCGCTGTGCGAGGGGGCTGCGGCTTTGATCAGCTCCGGCCGGCCGGGAAGTGATGTCATTCCTCCTCTGGCCGCCGGAGGTGCTGCGCTGCTCCCTGCTGCTCTGGCTCTTCCCCAGGGCCCCACCCCTACTCAGCCCCGCCCTGCCCCCACTCCCCTGAGCTCTGCAGCAGCGCCGGGGCTGCACTCACCGGCGGCAGGAAGTACAAAGACCCGGCCCCAGCCGCGCCGCCAGTGAGTGCTGGGGGGTGGTTCCCCCCTGTCCTCCAAGCCAGCCCCGCCCCCCCCCGCTACAGCCCCTGCCCCCACGGAGGCCTGGGGAACCCCCTCCCTCCATGGGGAGGGCTACATAGGGCCCCAGAATATCTAGGGATGGCCCTGGTACCTGCCACTCTGCCCTCAGCCGGTCCCACACCCCCTGCCTGCAGCCAGCCCCGCACCCCCTGCCTCCAGCCAACCCCTGCAGCACTCCCCTCCCCGAAGCCATCCAGCCCCACATCCCCTGTCTCCAGCCAACCCCACACCCCATCTCCAACCAGCTCTGCATCCCCTGCCCTGCCCAAAGCCAGCCAGCCCCGCACCCCCCTTTCTCCAGCCAGCCCCTGCCGCACCCCCGTACCCAAAGCCAGCCAGCCCCACACCCCGTCTCCAGCCAACCCCGCACCCCATCTCCAACCAGCTCCGCATCTCCTGCCCTGCCCTGCCCTGCCCTGGTACCTGCCACCCTGCCCTCAGCTGTTCCCACACCCCCTGCCCTGCCTGCAGCCAGCCCCACACACCCCTGTTTCCAGCCAACCCCTGCTGCACCCCCTGCCCCAAGCCAGCCAGCCCCACACCCTGTCAGGTTATTCATTTATTTTCATTAAATGTGTAGTCTAAATAATGAAATTAATAAATTTTCAAGCCGAATACGTACTAATTCTAACGAACAATGCCATATTATGTAGTATTCATTTTCGAAAGATTATAATAAGCGATGCTCCAGGGGGAGGGGCGGGGGTGGGAGGCGCAAGGTGGAAGTTTCACCTAGGGCGCAAAATATCCTTGCACCAGCCCTGGATACGATGACCCAGCATGTCTCATACAACTTATCAAAAAGCCTCCTAATAAAGATACTTTATTTACTATCCATACTACATCCATTTAACATGAAAATTCAAAGAACCTATATGTGTTGCTTTTAATTGCCAATCTTAAAGGTGGTTATCAAAAAAGTGGCTAACTGGATCCAAGAGTTTCAGCTGAGTTTATGCAGACAACCATAAGTAAACAGTAACAATAAACCACCCGTCCCATACTATTTAATGCTGTATTTAACTATTTGTTTTTACCAGTGCTCCACATTGGATCTAAAGGTTTCAACTTTATTAACACCATTCAGACTATCCTAATCAGCATCGACACAGCCAAGCTCAGCCCACAGTTACTAATGATCTCCTTTAGAGACAGAGTGTGTTTTCATTGATCATTTAAAATAGCAGTTGCTCAAACCAAAGACTTTCGGGCACAGGATACAAGACAATCTTAAAAGAAAAATTTTAATGGTGGACAATCAGGTTGATACAGCAGATTACAAGAGATAGCTATAAACCTCCCAGAAATTACAATACTTCCTTTTATTTCATTAAGTGGTACCTGGAGCGCAAGCCATACAAGTGTCCAGCTTTGTGAACATACATATACTATTAAGCACTTTGCACTAAATCCCCACACTGAAAGGACACAAATCATGACACTGAATGCACATCTATAAAATACTTCAGGTGTTGGCTAGATTTTTGCTCCTGAAAGGCAAAAATTGTAATGATGCAAAATATGCAGAAATTTACTTTCAAAACAAGTTTTCATTTCCAAGTTTTTAAACGAAACAACATATGCAAGTCTAAAATGAGTACAACCAAAAGACATTAAGGCGCTTTAAACTCTGTTGATATCAATGGAACAAAAGTAATAAAGCTTAACCCTACAAACATCCCAAAGGCTCTGTTTTGACTAAATGCTACACACATTTGTATACAGAAGGTCACCAAAATGGTTATACACTCAAGATAAAGTTTTCAAAGGTGTCTAAGTGATTTAAGAACCTAAGTCCTGTTTTCAAAAGTCTTTTAGGTGTTGCAATGCTGAGTGCCACAAAGACTAAATAGCTTTAAAAATCTGGGCTTAAATTATTTTTGAAAATGAGATGTAGGCACTTTTGAAAATTTTACCCTAATTTTACCTAGCTAATTTAGTGGTTGAAAGAAAGGAAAAAAGAGGTATTTGCCCTATTTGTGAATGAAGATTATTTTAGAATGCCTGGCACAATGCATTGTATTATTCAGTTTAAAGTGCACAATTCATCTTTTCTGACCATAGAAATTATTTGAAATTTTGAAAGTTAATTGCACCCAAAGTTTTCTTGGTCTGGAACATACACCTTACCCATAAAAATATGTCATTAAACCCTTCAGACATACATCGTTATGTGAGAATCCTACTACTGCATACGCTTTCGGTTCATAGTTTGAGCCACCCTCATTTATCCATCAGGATTACACTTGCCACTCCCAGATTTGTAAGAACTTTTCATAAGGGCACAGCATCTGGTGACATGGGCCTAAAGAGGCGATATTCAAAACGTTCCTCTCCAATGTGAATGAGAGGGATGCCAGATGACGTTTAGGTCAGCCCCAAGCCTCAGACATTTGGGCACCACACAAAGCAAAGGATACATTTTAAAAAAACAACAACCCTATATTTATTTAGTTATTTCAAGAGAGATAAGCAATAATAAAATGAAATTCCCATCCTCAGGTATGCCCCAGTCTTGCAGTTCCCTCTTTCCTTTGAACCAGAAACTCCTAAGGCCCATTTACAGAGCCACATCCTAAATTTCTAATTTTTAAACCCAGTATTATTTTCTTTATAGGAAGGAGCTATCATCAACAGCGCTGATGCTAGAGGCCTCAGTTCAGCAAAACACTTGAGGATTGCACCTATATAACTTCATACACTTTGAGCTTCAGAGTTAATTGGGACTTAAATATGTGCTTAAGTGCTTTGCTGAACAGCAATGGACATGTTAATAGTACACCTGGTCATTAGACCTCTCTCAGATGAAGAAAACGTTCCATAAGTACAATAAAGTTGTGTGCATGAAGCATGTTAGCTCTCCATTTGGAGACTTTGACCTATGGAAAGAGTGCAGAAAATCTTTTGGCCCCCAGTTCAGACTCCATGGCAGGGAAGCACAGGAGATTCACAGGTTGTCCAAAGCTAAAACCACGGAAAATGCATTTTTATTTTTTGTGCTGTGAAGCTAGAAACTTTGGCTAGTTTAATTATTTTTTTAAATAAAAATGCAACACATAACCACTGACCAGTCTTAAAGGACAATCATTTGTATTCATAATTACAACCAGATCAGGTCCAAAAATCAGACTTTATTACAGTAAATATCAGTTTAAAATATTAACTGTGGTTATTTTTGCTATATTTTAACATAGGTAATAGCCAAGGTGACTCAATTTTGGCCAACTGTTACAGTTTTCCCTCACAGAAAATAACAGCAAGGATTTCCTGTTTGAATGAAAACTGTTTGCTCTTCACTGCATTTTGTGGGGTTTTTAATATAGCATGAAAACTATTTGACAGGTCAACAGAATTAACCATTGTACAATTCAATACTAAATTGATTAAAAGGCTTCCTTGAATCTCCTTTCTAACTAGATAAAAGTGGAACATAATGCAACAGAAAGTAAACATGTAAATGCCAAGTGAAGAAAAGTCATTATTTAGCTCGCAGATTATAGCAGCGACGTTTTAAGAGCCAAAAGTTAGAAATGAAGACAAATGAGCTACTGATTTACTCTGGAAGAAAAAGCCACATTGTTCTGCATACCCCTACTCTTGTGATAGGGTAACACTGAAAGAAGAATACAAACAGAAGATTATTTTGTTTGTTGTTGAGAAGTGAATGCTGTCTCCTGAAAGTCTGCTGAGACAAAATGCACAGACAGGATACCATGTCTTTGGGAACGGTCTTAACTCTTCAAGCACAAATGTTTGCCCAGCAGATTAGCAGTATCAAAGGCTTATTCACAATCAAGTCTATAATATGGACAAATTATTCAGTTCACTGTATAACATACCTATTAAAAATACAATATACTGTATCTCTATCACTCAAGAACTACATCAACACTTTGTTTAAAAGTTTCGCTGTTATATATGTATATGCTGGAATCTTTTCCCCCTCCCCCAAGCTGAATTTTTTTAGTTAGAGAATGCAAATAAAGAGCAAAATCTCAACATAAACCATATGCTTGTCAATAATGTAAACCACAAAAATAATGCAGGAAATGGGAATAAAATACAGTAAATGCTGAAATTAGAAAACAAGATTAGAAATAATGTAGCTGGATTTGAAAAAATTGCTGGAGAATTTTATGAGCAATAAAGTTGGTAGTCATATTAAGATAAGTATAATCAAACTTTATTTTTCAGGACAAAAAGCTTTTATCTTGAGAGTCAATTGGCCCGATGGTTATATTGTTTTTGGATTTTCCTCTTTGCAGTGGTAAAATGTGGGTTTTCCTCAAAACAAGTCCATATACATATAGTGGGCACACTTAAAAAGTTCTACCAATTTGAAAGATTTTACGAGGTCTAATGGGACCTCGTAAAATTCCCCATTTTAAAGATAAGGGATATCTCTGGAACTGGTAGAATCTTTCATACCAACAGAATTCTTTAAGTCTTTCCACTGTACATGTATCAGACTCCAGGTCTTGATGTGGATACAGTTGAATGGCCCAAGTGTAGGTGCTTTCCAGTTCCACCAGGATAATCTCTGATAGTTTAAAGGGGGGGAAGGAACAAAGCATATTCATGGACACAATTACAGATCGCACTCAATAGCAAAAAAAGGCAGCACTAGCAGAAAGCTACACTAGTTCTACTCTATGATCAGATCTAGATGTCAAACCAGATGGCCATTATCCATAATACCACTTAGCTATTAGAATTTGTACTTGAATTTGAATAATAGACTATTACTTAGTTTAAATTCTGACTCTCAGTCTCAATAGGTGTTGATAGTGGCATCAATTATATTAAAGTGAGGATAAACCTAGTCATCTAGGACAAACTAAAATCAAGAGAAAAAGAAGGGAAAACCCTGTCACAATAGTCCAAAACAGAGCAAGAAGGTTGCAGATAAATTTCTTTAAACAAACATAGCAGCAAAAATATTTCATTTTCATTTATACCTGAGAGAAAAACTACACCTGAAGATTGGGACAACATTTTCTTTTCAGACAATCAGATCTGAAGTCTTAACTTATTATCGTCAATTACGTGTATTGCTGTAGCACCTAGCCCAGTCATGGATTAGTGCCTCACTCTGAAAACACATAACAAAGAGATGATCCCTTCCCCATAGAGCTTGCACTTTAAGTATAAGACAAGAGGCAAGAAGTGAATGCTACAAGACGACAGGAAAGTATACAGTAATAATAAGACAATACAGGTTATCATGAAAAATCAGTGGTAACAATTTACCAACTACCTAACCACTGTCAAGTTTTTTGTAAGCATCATGGCAGAGGAGACTGAAGGAAGGACACATTAAGAACCGGTGAACAAATGATCATTACCAAAAAAAAAAAAAAAGGCCTAGTCTGAACTGCAGGCAGTCAGAATTCCCCTAATGCCCTCCTTCCAGAATATACTCAGAATTGGTATAAGACACTGCTTAAATCACATGAGTTCTCTGCAGAGCTATTAAGTAAACTAATCTTCAAGAGTAACTATTTTCATACTATTTCAAGGAATCTGATTCCAACAGTAAAACCTAGAATTCTGGGTGGAGTGGGATTAATGTATAAGTAAGGTCACACTTTTCTTTCTCCATCAGAAATATGCTTGTCAATTCTACACAACTGGGATATAATCAGCAGTTAGTCTCAGATTAGAAAGGGAATGGAACCATGATCTGTCCAACAGGAAAACACTCCTTTTCTACCACAGCATGAAGAACAATCTCCTGAAGCTGATAAATATGAATTCAGGATACACTGCTTGGTAAAATGTGTATGAATGCCTATGGCAGCGCTACATCTCTCATCCAGGGGAGCATACATAGCATATAAATGCATATGACTGACTCTTTCCTGGGGAGTGTTCTTTACTTTTTATCAGTATCTTTGCTCTGGTATTTTTCTCCTCTAAGAAGCAACTTGTGGTCCACTGTATTCGTTGATCTCAGTTGTAAGGACACGAGAAGTGAGACAGATATTTTTTGAAGGGCTCTAGTCAGCTGACATATATTTTGGGTGCTCTTTTTACATCCAGTTTGTGCCAGAGTCTCTCTTGAGAATGAGCAGAAAGATGAGCATCAATTTGGCTTGGAAGCAGAGTGGCATTCTTAAATCCACCTTACTATCATACAAGATCAGTACTAGCCATCCATTGACTGTGCCCCTAACTCCTAAACAATTGTTGCTATTTTTTGCCAATCGAAAAAGTGGTCTTGATGGGAAAAAAATACCTTATGGGAATACCTTAGTGATCTTGATGGAAAAATCTTGTAAGCTCAAAAAGGGGTATGTACAACTAGATTTAAGTTCTAGAGGAAATCAGTTCACTAAGTTCATCAGATAATTTCTGAAGTGTGCAAACTGTAGGTATTTTTTAGAACTCGAGTAATATGAGGATGGCTAGATAGCATGTAGTACCATAAATCCTTTATCATGAAGTTGAAAGCTGCTACTTTAACTATTAAATATCTGGTACACAGTCCTGCAGAAAGTCCCACTTCTAGAAACAAATGGATATTAGAGATTGTAGGTTTTCTCTGGCTAGTGCTGTGGTCTGTGCACCAATATAACGAATGGTAACCAAATTAGAGAATATGCCCTCTATAATGCAGCAGATCTTTTTCTAGATGAGGACTGTGTTAGTCACATTTCTAGAGTAGGTTTATACTTCTATTCTCCTCTCCCTTTCAGTGATCTGTTCAAGGATGAAGGGACTGAATGACAAATTGGAACCTGATGTATCAGGTCCAGTCTAGATAGTAATTTTATGGGTCCTTGCACAGCTATCTGAATGTTCTTGGATAACTGTGGCTAAATTATTATGTGGCCTGCCTTTTGAATAGGATGGTCTTTTCTAGCCATGCAAACAGTCTAGAATGAGAACAATTAGTCCCACCTGAGTGGTACATGGAGGTAGACTTTTTTTTTTTTTTAAGGTTGATCCAGGCTATTAAGTTAGTTATGAATGTCAAAACTGATTGCAGGTATCTGAGATAGGGCATGTATTTGCTCTGTTCTTATAGGTCCACGACTGTTTTCATATTTCCTAATTTCTGCTGGAGCATGAAGAATATTTATTTAGTACTTCCTAAAGACCAGTTGGAGGAAATGCTTTTGTGGGCCTATTTCTAGCAGATACGGAATAGTGATTAAGATTTTTGAGTGGCTGGTGTGCATGTGAATGTATGAGAGATACAGAGGTGGGTCTTTCAATACTGATAATTATAGGTATCTCCTTGCAGAGTTCTAGGTAAGTTCCTTGTATGCCTTTGGTAATAACGGCAATAGTATATGAGTCCATCCTGACTGAAATCATGACAGACTACTCCATATCCGGAGTATCTGTCTATTGCGATTCATTGGCCAGTCACTGTATGGATTTAGGATTAGAGGAAGCTTTATGGATGTATTTTGATTGACTTTTCGCTCTCTTAATGCCCTGATCTAGGACTGCTTCTCTAGTATCCTTGGTCCTTTTTTTTGATAACGGAATTGTGATGGACAAAAGGGAGCTGTTGTATTCATTGCATAATCTGTGTGCGTTGAACTTCTTTGTAGCTGGCTTGCAAGCTATATTGTTTTGCTTCTTTGCACTGGAATCACCTAACACCTCATCTATCTTCCCCTCCCCCCCCAAAAAAAAAGCCTTACGCTGGTAAATTTGGCTGAAGTAAGGTGCTGCTTGGCTTCTGCAGCCACTGTCAAAGCGGTCTGCATGCATACATGCTGGTAGCTCTGGATCTTGCTGCAGAACTTAATACATCCAGCAGTGTGCCTGCCACAAATGAGGCCACAAGTTCAGTGATACTCGGTGAGATTTTCCTGACGTGGAGAACAGCTGTTGGGCCATGATATATTTACTCTGGTGAAACAACTGGAGGAAATGGATGCTTGAAAAGATCTCCTGAGGCCTCACAATGCATCTCAGGACAGCTTTTATTTTCATGGCAGTGGTGTCCTTAGGGAATCACTTCCCTTCTATTATGATAATATTCTTTATTGGACCATCACTACAACATCTACTTAAGGAAGCATGATGTATGAGTTTCTCTGTTTCTGGGACCTGTGAAACTTGGAACACTGCCTACTCAGACATCTGGATTTAATGGGTTGCTCCCATTTCCATTTCATGGCGTTTTCCACTGCCACAGGGAATCCCTATTTCTCCCTTTGAGTTCAGAGAAGCATTTACCTGTTGGCAGTTTAATCCTCTGTAAGTATATGTTTGGATTCCCAGATCCCCTCTAGCCCTTTTAGCCATAGTTTTAAACTGTCTCAGTGTCTGACTCTCCTGGTTCTGATTCTGATAGTCTCGCCCTCCTCGGTTGAGAAGGTGAAAGAGAATGCCAAACTGGTCTTGTGTCGTTACTTGGACTTCTTAGATTTGTGGGTTTTGCTACATTTAGATTCCTTTTTCTTTGTTTCTTGCCACGCAGGAGCTTAGGGGGTAGCCAGGGGCTCTCCTATGCCCCTTTCTACATTTAATCTGCTGCTTCACCTCCTGGGTAGAAAGCCTAGACTCTGTGTATATCAAAATCTCATTTTGTTGAAAGATCCAGTCCAGAATTATTGAAATAGGTCATACCATGGTCCTGGCAGCATCTCAGTTCTTTGACTTGGGCAAGGGTGAGTACACAAAGAGGACAGTACACTCAACAGGTCACACAAAGAACACTGAAGGGATTATTTTACAAAGTCAAGGAATCCTTACAGGCAATTAAGGACTGCTTCAGTTTTCTTACTTTTATTTGCTGAGTCAAGTCCCTTGAATTTTTGTCTTGCTGGGGCTGTTGATGTTGTCCGATGTACAGCAATCTCCTTGCCAACTGTACAGACACTAGAGGGAGAACTAACATCATTATTAATTTATAAAATTAAGAAAGATGTTTTCCACTGACCAGAAGACAAGGAATTTCACATCATATCTGTAAAAATGGCAGCACTTTGTTGAAAACAAGTGATAGTAATTTTGTCTATGATCTCAGGGATCATTTAACAAACAAAAATGTTTGCCTGATCTCCTGGCGCAAGGTTGAGATGGGGGGAGCATCTGGCTTCTTCCTTGGCCTCACTGGCAGACAACACTGTCTTTGTGCACTGGGATGCATGATAGATACATGTTACTAGATAAACATTTGTTGGGGAAAAAAATCTGTCCCTAAAAAGAGGAGAAAATAATCAAAGGAGGGTTTAAAGCAATGGCTAAGAATCCCTGCCATTTGCCCTACAAAAGAAACAGTAGCCTATTGCTGCCTTAATCATTCCTGCCTTTAAGGGAAGACCATTTGAAGACAGGTGCCTTGGTGACTGAGTGCTAATATGGCCTTCTGGAAACAGATCTTACTGCCTTTGGTTCTTGAAAGAGAGCACCTACTTAGCCATGGTGTATTAACAGACATGAAACAAAATTTCACAAGATTGTTGAGAATGTTTCCATCTTATTTTCTCAAACAAAGCCAAAGATATCCAATTTTATTTAGATGTTAACATTCCATGGCAATATTTACAATTAAAGTACTGCAGCACTTTGCTAGTGTGAGACAGCCAGAAAGAAAAACTGACTAGTCTATTTTCATTGTCCGCGATTAATGTAATGCAAAAAAGTAAACTAACTGCATGCAAAAAGTGAAGAATAAAGTTACGTTTTAAAGTACCTTCAGTTTTAATTATTTTTAAAAGTGTTACTAATTACATAGGTAAGGAAATTTGTTGGGTGTTTTTAATATTAATTTTAACCAGTGTTCATTTAAAACAGCAGTGCAATATACTATAAAAATCATGCTACCTTGGGTCTACAGATCTTTCAGTCAAGAAAAAATATCCACAGGATTCTCCATTGACATTATTCTGACTACTTTGAAAGAAATGAAATCAATAGAAATGAAAGGGATTATGTCATGGACTGCAAACGCATGAAGATCTTTTGAAGCACATATTGGGAAAGAAAATTTTTGTTCATCAGTGATATCACTAAGCAGTCTAGATGAAAATTGTTGTGAAACGCCACAGTGCATTGCACATTCAGCAGTTACTACACTTTAGGTGCAATCAGACACTAAAGAAGATTAATCTAATTAGCTTAACAAGGAGAAGACTGAAGTAACTTGATCACAGTTATTAAGTAAATACACAGAGAGAAGTTTTCTGATAGCTGAGGGCTGTTTAACCTAGCAGACAAAGACATAAGATCCAATGGCTGAACACTGAAGCCAGACAAATATCAGACTAGAAATAAGGTGCTTTTATTTTTAGTGAGGGGTAATGAGCCATTGGAACATCTTTCCTAGAGATGTGGTGGATTTTCCATCACTTGAAGTCTTTAAATCAAAACTGGATGTCTGTCTAAAAGTTATGCTCTAACTCAACCAGAAGTTATGGGCTTGATGCAGGCACCACTTGGTGTAATTCTATGGCCTATATTACACAGGAGCTCAAACTGCATGATCATAATGGTCCCTTTTGGTAATAACATTTGTAAAACTATGAACATATATATCTGACATAAGGTGGTCCTGCCTGGAATGATCCCCCTTGACAGGCCACAGCATAACAGGTGCACTTGCCTCAGTTTCCCCTTTCAGAGTCCGCCCCCACGCCCAAACAATCCAGCTTTTCTTAGTACAAATGGCCCTTGTGGGGTTAATTTATTACAAAAGGCCAATGCATGTAAGTCATAAAAAGAGTCCTACAACCACCGTTCAGAATTTCCCCAGCATAGCCCAAATAGTACATGCAATGTACAGCCCTAGCATCTCTCACCATGCTCCAGCTTTCAGGACAGCCCTGGCATTAGAACTCTTCTGTCTCTCTGCCAAGACAACCACCCAATCCTTCAAGAGTGGAGTGCAACCCTACTCTTCATAGCAGGCACCACCACAGCCTCTCTGCTGGGAGGCCATCTTAACCAGGTGAGCATCCCTCACTCCCCTCTGCCCACTTACTGTTCCCCTGGTTCCAGCTCTCTAGCATGGAGATGTCAGCAGGTAAGCCCCTCTCTGCTGCTGCTGCTCCCGTCTTCAGCTTTTTCTAACCCTTGGCTCCAGCACTCCAACTTACAGCCAGCAGTCGTCGCCCTCTGCTGCTACTCCTACCTTCAACCCTTTGAAGCCCTCTGGCCCAAGTTCTAGCTTGAAGAAGTCAGCCAGTGAAACCCTCTTGTTCCCCTTGCTTTCAGCCTTCCCCCGGGAAACACCTTCTGCTTCCTACCTGAACTTTCTACACTCCCCTAATAGCTTTCACCTGCCTGATGCCTACTCAGGCAGCTCTGATTCACCAGGTTTGTCTCTCTGGGTCTCTCCCTGACCTTTTATAAGCCAGATATTGGCCTACCCTCTTAATTGGCCAAATAGGAGCATCTGCTCCGGCACTGGGAACTGGACCTACTTTAATCAACCCTGTCATAGGCACCCTGTGACAATACCAAATTAATTTGACGCCCGCAAACTTATTTATTTATTTATTATTATTATTTTATAGCAAGCAGGCAAAACCAAGAAGACTTGTGGGGGAACCAACCACAGCACGAATAGCAGATGAATGATGAATAGATTGGAAAATACCAGAGGAGATAGCCAAAGAGGGTAAGGATTGTTTGTAAACCTTTTGGGGCAGGAAGCAGCAGGTGAAAATGTATTGTAATACAGGTTAAGTCACCACAGGATTTCACGGGTTCTACTAATCCTTCCTTCCTTGCCCTGCAGAGAATTTGTCCTTTTCAACTGTGTCCATGAAATTCATAGTTAAGAATCAGAGTGAATTCAGCGCTTGATTTGACTTGGTATGTTTGCCTACCTTACTCAAACCTCTGTTGTGTACCATTTTCTCATGAAGCAAATTAACTGTAGAAAGAGAATGATTTACAGATATTTATTGACATTTGCAGATAGTGCTCAAAATAAGTGTTGAAGTTCCCCCTCTACGGAGCTCCTGCCAAATATATACATGAAATACACAGTGTGGAGTGGTTAGAGTGCCTGGTCCACCATAGTTACCAAAGAAAAACATGGTGTCTTGGAGGGGAAGCTTAATATATGTAGGAACTTCTCAGTCAAGAAGTTCACTAGCTAGTGCTTAAGGCATGGCTTTTTGTGTTTATGTCCTTACTCTAACATGGTGTCAGAAGTAAGTGAATCCCTCTTTTTAAAGAAGGAATTTGGGAAAGCAATGAGACCACCAGAGTGGGGAGCAAGTGGGGAAAATGGAAAATCAGGAGGAGACCTGTGAAAGCTGCTCCATGAAGCAGACAGAGCCCAGTGTCAGTGCAGCAATGGAGCCCATGGCTCTGTAATAGAAATTTAATTTTGGCAACTCCTGCAGCTGACCTTGCTGGATCCGTAGAGCTGAGCAATTCCAGGTGGCTTTGGGTTTAACAGGCAAAGCACAAGAATACCAGGTAAATTCCTTGATATTTGCCAAGGGTGAGGTTGCTGCTGATAGCCTATGTACCAAACCGATGAGGAAAAGAAAGAATAAACTAAAGTGAAAGAGGCTTTGGATGCCCATTTCATATACAGACAGAATATTATATATGAAAGGACCAAATTTAATAGGAGGAGCCAGGATGTTTTTATTACTGCAGTTCATAGTCTTGCTGAACACTGCAAATATGAAACGTTAAAAGAAATAAAAAGAGACAGGTTAGAGTGTCTTTTTGCCAACAATTATGTAGAGCCCTGAATACGCTCCCATCAATGGAAGAAGAAAAGACTTCCAAGAAAGATGTTAAAGTCTACAGTAACTTTGCTCTGACAGCAATTCCAGCATCTGGGGTATGTAATTGTTGGGTCACTGCCCCATTAACCCCACATTACCAACTGCCACTGCCTAGTTATATATCTTAGGAGAGCTGGAAAAATATTTGCAAAAAACACAAAAAGTAATCTCTATAGGCCTATGGACAAAAGAAATGCAATTTAAAATATCTAGGACTAAAGAGGAGTTGATAGAAACTGAATGGTGCAAAAAATCAGGAAGGGAAAAGACTATCTCACTACACTATGCATGACAGCTTTGGTACCTCCACTCTAAAAAGTTGTTATAGAAGATATAAATTGGGTGGAGACATCCCTGGGACTTAGTCCGGATTTACTCTAGTTCAACTGATCTCGAGAGCCTGGACTGTACATATATATGCTAATTAGTGAAAACAGCAAAGCTACGATTCCTGATAGGTTAAAAAAATATGGGTTATGCAAAGAACATTGCTGTCCAAAAAGCTTAAATCATTCTCCACAAGTTTTTAACAATAGCAAACATTGGCTGAAGGAGTCAAGAAATGTTGAACATCATTAGCCTTGAGAGAATTATACATATCAAAATTAATTCACTTACAACTTATATTTAATCCTGAGAACTTTCAGTCAGGAAGGGATCCCCTTACACAAAGTGGAGCTCTTTGTGTTAAAGAAACAAAAATTTGCAACAAACAAAAAGCCTCTATCATGCTTTCTTGTCAAATTAGTGATCCTATTCTCTTTTCTTCCCACTTACACCGAAATTCTGTTCTAACTTCGCTTGACATTAATTTCAATAGGACTATTTGGCATTTAATAATTTCTTTTGCCACCATGTTTTCCTCATGTTATTCTGCTTTAGCATAGAAAGTGTCCATATTTTCTCTGTAATTCAGTAAGATCATTAACTCAAGTTTACAGCATTCCATAACATAGTCAACTATTTTAAAAATAACTATTTCTACCTTCACTACCTTCTACTTTACCTACTCTTTCCCCAAATTAAAACTGTAATATGCGATTAATTAAAAGTTGAGTATGGAAACAACTTAGCTGGTAGCTATAATATCAAATGTAAAAACAAAAGCAGATAGCAAAAAGGCATCTCCTAGCGAATGTTAACTATAACATCACAAATTTGACTATAATAGAGAAGGGGTGGTTTTGTGCAGTGAAATTCCTATTATGACATTATTTGGTAACATCATGGGAACCATAAAAATATTTATTCTTTGATTAGGTTCCCATAGACCACTATATTTATGAGGGTCCTCTATCAGTCATAAAATTAAGCAGTTAATAGTGACAGAATTTTTTCCTTTGTAATTTTATAAACAAAGAGGATTTTAATAACTGTAGTGATAAGACATCTGAGTCATCACTCAATCCAGACGCCATACAACCATAATATCACAACTATCCTGCACTGTATGAACCCTTTGAATCTTTTAAATTAGCCTGGATAAATTCCCTGCCCTCCCAAAAGGATTTCCTATTGTAAACATATGCTCTATCACAAACTCAACATGTTTAGAATCTCTCTCTCTCCAGATCAGTTTAAGCAAGTCAAAAAAAAAATCAGTGGAATAACTCTGAAGGGGCTTTCTTTTTTTATTTTTCCCACCTCTCTAATCCATATTCTTGTTCTCCTCTTTAGTAAGCTAATAATAAAAGAGATAGCCCTGCAAAATTTTCATCGGTTCTATTAAAAAAACCCACAAATGTTTATTACCTCAAGACATAAAAAAATACTATTGTCATAGATCTTTTTCCTCCAAAACCACCCCAAAACACAGTTTAAAAAAAATACATTTTAACTTCTACGAGTAAAAATAGCATGGATTATATATATTAAAGAATAATAGGGTGTGCATAGAGCTCTACTTTAACTGAAGCACTCTGAATTGCATATACATTCTTCCACAATATCTTGAATATGGGCTCAATCCCACTCCTATTGAAGTCAGTGGCAAAATTGCCATTGATTTCAATGAGATCAGGATTTCCCTCTATTGAGTTTTGCCATCAGCTTCAATGGGAGAAAGATCAACACTGTTTGTTTGTTTTCCGTCAGATAAAACCAGCAAATTTATCAAGTCAAATAACACTGAATTTTTAACATGCATCTTGCAAAGACAGCCTTATAGCCTCATTCTACTGCCAACTCATTTAATTTGCTTCAGTTCCTGATGTTATGCTCCTTGGACTAAGCAGATGTCAGGAGTTGTATGGAATAAAATAAGCAATCACAGAGAAAAGTTTTGCTTTACTAGTATCAAACGAGAGTGACCCTTCCACTCAACTAAGATGTCCAAGAGAATCTCACTTAGCCCTCCTTGGCTGGAGTTTTAATATTAGTACATAAAGTTAGCTAAAAGTATAATGATAGCCATGATACAGGGAAAGTCTATGCTACAGTGCTACATCGGCGCTGCTTCACCAATGCAGCTACACCGCTGTAGCACGTCTGGTGAAGATGCACTATGCCGATGGGAGAGAGTTCTCCTATCAGCATAATTACTCCACCTTGGAGAGAGTGTAAGCTATGTCGGCAGGAGATTGTCTCCCACTGACATAGCACTGGTGTGTACAGCATGAAACTTGCGTCACTCAGGGGGGCCTTTTTCGCACCCCTGAGTGACGTAATTTAGATCGACTTATGTGGTAATATAGACCTGCCCACAGCTCCTAGGGATTGAGAAGGGGAAAAGAGAGGTATTTTCAGAGATCAGGATCAGTCCTGGGGCCGGTTTTGTTCAATATCTTCATTAATGATCTGGAGGATGGCATGCACCCTCAGCAAGTTTGCAGATGACACTAAACTGGGAGGAGTGGTAGATATGCTGGAGGGTAGGGATAGGATACAGAGGGACCTAGACAAATTAGAGGATTGAGCCAAAAGAAATCTGACAAGGTTCAACAAGGACAAGTGCAGAGTCCTGCACTTAGGACGGAAGAATCCCATGCACTACTACAGACTGGGGACCAAATGGCTAGGCAGCAGTTCTGCAGAAAAGGACCTAGGGGTTACAGTGGACGAGAAGCTGGATATGAGTCAACAGTGTGCCCTTGTTGCCAAGAAGGCTAACGGCATTTTGGGCTGTATAAGTAGGGGCATTGCCAGCAAATCGAGGGACGTGATCATTCCCCACTGTTCGACATTGGTGAGGCATCATCTGGAGTACTGTGTCCAGTTTTGGGCCCCACACTACAAGAAAGATGTGGAAAAATTGGAAAGAGTCCAGCGGAGGGCAACAAAAATGATTAGGGGGCTGGAGCACATGACTTATGAGGAGAGGCTGAGGAAACTGGGATTGTTTAGTCTGCAGAAGAATGAGGGGGGATTTGATAGCTGCTTTCAACTACCTGAAAGGGGGTTCCAAAGAGGATGGATCTAGACTGTTCTCGGTGGTACCAGATGACAGAACAAGGAGTAATGGTCTCAAGTTGCAGTGGGGGAGGTTTAGGTTGGATATTAGGAAAAACGTTTGAAGCACTGGAATAGATTACCTAGGGAGGTGGTGGAATCTCCTTCCTTAGAGGTTTTTAAGGTCAGGCTTGACAAAGCCCTGGCTGGGATGATTTAGTTGGGGGTTGCTTTGAGCAGGGGGTTGGACTAGATGACCTCCTGAGGTCCCTTCCAGCCATGATATTCTATGATTCTATGACCCTCTGGTTACCAAAACACAAGAAAAAAGCACAACTTTTGTTTTCAGGACATTTATTTTGAAAGAATGCACTACTCTTTTTATTTTGACATATCTTTGTAGGTGGCAAAACCAGACTTTACTTCATTAAGAGTATGTAAACCATGATATAGTCTACAGCAGGAACTGTTTACTAGTCTGAGAAGCTATTTACTACCAATGGGAACTCAAAACACTGAATTACTTTTATGCTAAGTGTCTAAATGAAGTGCCTGGCAGGTCCAGAAAACAAGAAGCAATCTCTTCTAAATGGAATGGCATGTATGAGAATAATGTTGACGTTATGGTTAGAAGAACCTTTTTTTTTTTTTTACAGTAACAGTATGTTCTAAACATTTTCCTTTTATTAAAAAAGCACTTTCTAAGTTTAATGTTCATGAAGCAAAAAATATTCTAGAGAGGTATATTGTATCCAAACTATCTTCTAACACATTCCACCCAAATAAAAATACAACAAACCATTGTGCAGAATTGTTTGAAGAGTAAATAAAAATTCTTCAGAGTACTTTCTTTCACCACATTCCACTCAACTGCTTGTGGGGAAACCTGAACACTAGCTGGGAGCTTCTGTCTGTAAATACCATTGGTATGTCAGAAGCTTCCTTCCCCCCATCTAAACTGCTCTTTAAATTACATTCAGATTTTTGCGGTACCATAATAACTACAATATGGGATGTATTTCAATAGTTGGGTAAAGGCTTCTTTTAAATTTCCAACCCATTATTTCAGGTTTACATTTGTCATCCCAGCCTCTCTGCAGGATTCACATCCCCACAACATTTATATGTGAGGTCTTCCATCTTAACATGGAAAATTGTGAACTACTATATCAAACCCACATCGAGATAGATATGAAAGTGGTATCTTTTATTTTAAGATATGTAACAGATTTTCCCATGTTGTACCAGAAAATCTGTCAAAGCAATACAGTAGTATAAGCCCTAATGGAACAATAAAAGTGAGCCATGCAAAACCTGATAGTTTCCACTTTCAGGGGACTCAAATGAACCTTTTGCTGATTTAGTTCATGTGAATTTACACCCCTGACTTTTTCACTTTAAGTTTCAGATTTCAGTAAGCCCAAACATCAAAGCCCAAATACGTACTGTTTCCCCAGGTTTGGGGTAAAAACCATGTGAAACACCATGTTTCACTTGTTTTCTAGTTGAAACAATGGGTATTCCTAGGTGCATTTGGAACTTAGCCCAAGCTTGCTAAAATGGCTACTGACCAGCCCAAAATTTTGGATATGTAATGAAACCTGGATTCAGTTTACATTGTAATAGATCAGCACAGCTATTTATAACGTGATTGTGAATTAAGAGTATGCAATTGAATATTAAAATGGATTTTTAGATTTTTTTTTTTTAGTTTTCCATTTTGTTTTCATTACATATATTTCCTCATTCAATTCTGACAGGAGTTGTACAATACTGTGTGCATTTCAAAAAGAGATGTGTGTCAAACTTCTCTTCAAACTGTAGGATGGATTTCTTAATGGCAATGTGCTTCTCTAGTGCATGGTCTGTATGTTTACACACCACCATAGAACACTCAGATAGTTATACACATTAAACAAGTACAGAATACGGTAGAGATCTGCACACGGATGATATATTCACAGTATGGACTGGATGTGAGAATTTTACTGTTCAATAAGATTGTGTCTTGTAACTCATATCTATTATATAAACAAATTGTGCCATATATTTTTCTTATTAATAAAGCACAGGATAATATTGTCACGTTCTGGGGTGCAATCCAGAACACGACAGTGATGGGTTATGTCACTGCCTGCTCTGTAACCCTTAGTGTCTCAAAAAGCTCGGCTGCTGTGGTTCTCGGATCAGAACACTGCCCGCCAGCATACCAATCTGTGCTGAGTGTCAATGGGTTAAGCAGCTCTGACTCAGCAACCTACCCAGTACACCTAACCCCGTTACAAAATTGCAGGAGGGTTTTGCCACTTTTGTCTGTTTACAGGACATATTTTCAGAGAATATCCATAATTTACCTGTAGAACAGTAACAAACATTTCACAGTGGCATTAATGACCAGTGTGTTATTAGAGTTCAAACAATATATTACATCATCTTTTAAATAAATATCATGGCACCAGTGTGAGCGGTGTAGTGAGTATGTCAAGCCTGACAAAAATTGCTGACACAGAGTAATGAATCACAAACGGGCCTCAAGACACAATTGTTTAAGGCTCTATGTGGCCTTGAAGAAGATACTTAACATCTATGTTTTCAGTCTCTTCTTCTATTTACCTATCTTTTAGGGTGCTATGAGGAATAATCAGATACTGGTGAAAGGCTTTGAAAATGTAAAGCACTTATAATTATTAGCTTGTAAGAGGAAATATTTTTCCTGTGCTTTATTAATAAGATATTGAATATTACCATTAACAGAATCTTTGTTCCTTGAAAATTCATCTGGCTCTTCTTCTCCATTTGTCACCAATAACGCTTTCTTTATGACATTCTTTTCAAGAGTTCACCTTCTCCTGTTTATTCTCCACATGAAATCGTAATCCTAAATCCTGTCTGTGATGTCATAATTGACTGCTGTGGAAGTTACTACAAAGATTGTTTTCAGGCAAAGGCTCAAAGAAAAAATTAACAGAAATACAGACTACACTATGCAAGCAATATGGTCTATATTGTCAATATTTTCAAACATGATTTTTAGTAGGTCTTTTAAAACAAGATGCCATTTCCCAAGTGTGTTTTTAAGGATGTGCTATTTTAATCTAGGGCCTTGTTTAGGCTGAGGATTTGCCTTAGTAACAGCCAATGATGTAGCTGATGCAGTCTAAAAAAGCTGCTATTTGCACAAGTGGTGCTTACCCCAAGCTTAAAACCAGGGTAAATCATAATATACAGCAACTTTGCCTGTTTACAGTAGGGGTTTGCTCCAGTGCAGCTACACTGGTGGCTAAACAGTGATGACTATAACTGCAGCAAATCCACAATGTAGATAAGCCTATTACAACTCATTCAAACGACAACAAACTACAAAACTATTATCACAATTGCTATCAGCATTTAAACAGATGTATATACAGCTTAGATTTATTAAGTATTTCCATTTGGATTGACAAGCAAGGACTGGTCAACTTGAAAGTTAATTGGTAGCATGCAAACCGTGAGATGTACAAATCGAAGGCTTCACCACAGCTGATGAGGAAGAATGGATTTAAAGTAGACTCAACCAAATCTTAAAACAACCCTTCTAAATAAAGTTTTTTCAATACAGTATAGTGGGAAGGGAAATATTACATTCCATTAAAAGGAATGGCCATTTGCAGAACACATTGGGAAAACCAAGTTAATTGATCAGTTCGTACTTTTCCACAATTCCAGATTTTCAGTAAATCTCACAGATCCTTACCAGCTCTTGGGTATCCTGCATTAATGGCAAAAACGTAGCTTCCAGAATAGCAACTTGGTCAGTACTGAGTTTCTGCCACAGGCTAATCAGCATAATCACCAGCTGGGTGGCACTTTTCAACTTTGTGAATGCCTGGAACATATTGGCTTGGTTTTCCTCTGCCGCATCTGCTAGAGCTATTATCTGCAAAAATCACAAACTTTTGTTAGATATAATTTTACCATTCTTAACACTCCACACTAAAATTACATTTGGCACATTCTTGTTTTTCTTTAGAAGGACCTGATGAACTTTGTCTTCCATAAACACAAGTCACAGAAAGTATTACATAAGTTATCATTTGTCCAGGTAATTTAAAATCCATGTGGCAATGGGATTAATCAATAAATTCGGTCGGTGTAGAGAGGATTCTGTTTAATGCATATTCTACAATAAGACACTCCCCAAGTTGATTTCCATAATCTAATGTAATACAATAGTCCCTAACCAACTGTAAACACTGAGGATTATACCACACATGATGTTAATCACTGTTTGACCAACATCCTTGTAGGGCTCATAATCAAAAGTATTACATTTATTTTATTTCTTTGAAAACTGTAATTTAATACGTCAGTTATTTCTATATGGAAAAAATTGCCACGTTTTTATTTTATTAGGTGGGGTTGTATGCATAGTATGGGCTAGTTCAGCATTATACCAATAATGTAGATGCTCTGGCATGTGATTGGTTGGGTGATGTCATTTTTAACACCAGTGTAAAATACTGGACTACACAGATCTTGAAAAGAAAATTAGGTGTATGCTCGCTTTAAATATCAGCTCCTTTTCCTGTAAACTGCAATGATATTTTTATCCTCTTCAGTACCCACTGGAAAAAACTAGAAGCAGAACCTGAGAGGAAAACTTGAAACTAGTAAATGGAATTTTACTAATATTAGATGTGTTTTGTCATTACAGACACTACTGTCCATTTTCTACGAATGTATGCATGGCATTACCTTGCAGAAATGTGAGAAAAATAACTAATATTTGTTTGAAATATAGATTACAAAGGTGTAGAATCCTAAAGGCTCTATCTATGCAACTTACTATCGCTTTCTTCAAGATAATTTCCTATCATTTCAATGTAATTTTATGCACCAGAAACAGATTTTCCATGCTATATATAGATTGAATTTAAAGGAAATAAGCATTGTCTGGTGGCTAAAAGTGGGGTTTGAGCCACAACTTCCAAGACACATTTTAATCTCAGCTACCGACATTACATATTGCCCACAAAGGGTTGATTTTCAGAGGTGGTGACCATCTGCAGCCGCCATTTAAATCAATGCACAGCACTTCTACAAAATCAGGCCCTTAACCTCTTTCTTCGTATGTTTACTCATCTGCAAAGAGAAGATACCTACTTAACAGGGTTCTTGTGAGACTTAATTTTGTAAAGTGCTTTGTGATGTTTTCATGAAAGGCCCTATAGAAGTGCAAAGTATAATAAGTATTAAAACATAATTAATTTACAAAGGAAAACTAGGATAGCTCAACCTACTAAAGTTCACTATGTGAAAAGGAAAAACACTATACAATGTATCTTCAGCCTGGAAACAAACCCAACCAGCTGTTAGGTTTGGTGAAGGAAAACTATTTTTAATGTGCAACACTGGCAGTACAGATGGGGGTGTTCCCTAGATGTTTTCAGGTGAACATGGAACTGACGATATAGTGAATTTTAGGAAACAATAAATATAAATTATTTCAAACAAAAAGTGTTGGTTGCTTTTGTTCTAGATTTTAAAGTGTACGTTTCCAAATAAAATGGAGAACCCCAAGGACATTCAAGTCCAAACACTATATTAACTAAAGCCAAGTAATGATGCAGACACCCAGTTAGCTACACTAAGGGAAAAAGCTCAGCTCATAAAAAGTAGAGTGAAATTAATCCCAAATGGTGAGAACTGCCCCGATAGGCTCTAAAATTGGTTACAGGAAAGCAACAGCATCGTAGACATTAATCATATAGTATGAACAGGGTCACATCCAGTTCCTTTACCTAAATCTCATGGTTGAGTCTCCTTTACCTTATGCTATTTTATACATACATACATACATACATACATACACACACACACACACACACACACAGGTGACAGCAATGAGATAAATGCAGCACTGTAAGAAACTGAGATAAATGCAGCACTGTTATGCACATTTGACCACTTCACCCACTAATCCAGAGTGGCTCTGTTTTTAATTTTTCTGAGAGGACAACTGTAGGCAATTGTTCCTTTGCCTCAAGAACCCTCTCACGGGGGAACTAAAGGGATCTGTTTTTCACTGTTCCTGTTCAATTGTTTTTGAGACTGGTGAAAGGGGAAAGTGAGGAAAGATGAGCTGAGATGTATTTTCTATGACACCCAGCACTATGCCGCTATCATATCGTACCACGCTAGTGTTGTGTAATGAATAATTCGGAGTCTATATGAGCATGGGGCTTGGATGAGGGCTATGACTTAGCCTAGATTAGATGCAACTAATGTTGGTGGGTTGGAGGAAGCAGCTGGAAGAGATGACAAATCTATCAACACCCATAAGTGAGAGAGTGACAGCCATTTATAACCGGTGCACAATTTGGGTATCTTATTAGATCCCAAATAGTTGCCCATTGATGCCCAGATAGTAGCCATGGACAAGATCACTTTCTTTTATTTGCACTTAATGAACAGGGTGGGGTTTTTTTTCCTTTCAGAGACAGATCTTGCCACCGTTATCTATTGCTTTGTCTTCAAGATTACCACTATTGTAATGAGTTACATTTTGAGACCACTTGAAAACTAAAGCTAGTGCAAAATGAAGTGTCCCACTTACTACGTGTCGTTTCAGATCAGTACTCTGGGATAAGCACTAACATCAATACATTTCGGTTTGAGAAATCAAGGTGCTGGTTTTAACTTATAGACCCTAAATAGTCTGGGAGGTGGTCATCCAAATTACAGCCTCACACCCTGGGCTATACTGCCCCAAATGACATCATCTGATTACTTGAGTTTGAGCCCATCAATAGAAATGAAAAGGAGCTGTTGGTTTGGCTTTCTACATGAGGGATGTTCCACTTTGGAATCTGCTCTAAAACTTGTCTCAAAATAACCCACATTTGTAAAATTTTCAGGCAGACAGCCAGGTTCATCTACTTCCCAGGATTTGGGGAGTGGGGTGAGTTGAATCTTGGAGCAGCTTGATTACCATTGCTTACAGTGAAATGGTCTTATTGTTTGATGTTTTATTTGTCAATGAGGCAAGGCAGCCTCTTCCGATATAATTGTGAGTTAGGTCCAAGGGATGCACACCTTTATATGTTTTAAAAATCTAAATAAATATCTAGAATAGAAAAGAATTAAATTAATAAATAAATGAATCCACCTCCCTGGAACTACTTTTAACATGCCAAATCTCTGAAGAGTTTTAAGAGGGAGCTTTTTAAAAATCTACCTGCCACAAGAATGTTTTCTTCTTTGTCCCAAAATTACTCTGTTCTGAAATGCACAATATGCAGACTGGTTTTGCATCACTGAAAGGCTTAAATTCCTAAGGAAACAGGGTGGTCTTGGTGTCTTGCAACCCTCAAACACATGCCAATGAAATCTTTATACCACACCATCATGTATTATACATATACACTATTCCACCCAGCACTTACAGAGAAACCAAAGGAAAGAACAGCCTTTAAGTCTAAATCTTCTACTTATAGATGAGGAATTGCAAACATGTAGCTTCACGAGATCTGAAACATCTGGGATTATAAAGATTTTATTACCATAAAATAATATATGTCTACATTGACAATCTCAGTTTCAAACCCCAATCTCTATAATTAGATAGGGCAAAGGTTACAAGGAGAATACCCCTTGAGGTCTGTTCTGAACTAGATGTCTTAGTAATATAGAAAGCAGCTGGGACAGCCTCCATAATCTTTGCAACGCAATCCTCATCCAGATCAATTTTTCCATCTGCTCATTGTTTCAGATAATGTCTTCTTTACCTTCTGTATAAACATGCATAAAGTAACAAAGCAAGGAACCCTCTCCTTCACTTACAGTAGAGGCCTTTCTACCTCCCTTATTTCTTCATGACTGCAAGCTAGGGTGACCAGATGTCCCGATTTTATAGGGACAGTCCTGATTTTTGGATCTTTTTCTTATATAGGCTCCTATTACCCCCCACCCCCTGTCCCAATTTTTCACACTTGCTGTCTGGTCACTCTACTGCAAGCAAGCTTTAGCCCCATTGTCCCTTACTGCCACTAATAAAGCTGTAGTACACAAATTTTCATTTGATCAAATAGCCTCTAGAAAAGAGTCCATCAATCCAATACAAGGCCCATTACTGGATAGTCAGTTGTTTTTTTCCCTGGCCCCTTGTTTCTTGGCAACACAAAGGCTTCACCCAAAAAGATAAGCCAAAAAACAGGTTTCACAAAACCTCCATACTCAAAGCAGTAGAAGAGGGGGAAATGGCTGGCAGATCAAAGATCAAAGAGGCATTGGCAAAGGCCGAAAGCATAGCATCTGGTATAATATTTGTTTAAAAGTTGATCAAAATTTTCTTTTCATTTATGGCCTTTTTTGTGAACTCTTTTCTGGCTGACCAAATTCTAACCCTGTTCCAATAAACCAATCTACAGTAAAGCAGAACCCTGCTTTTAAAAAAAAGTTATTAATGGAAGCACATTGTAAAAAAGAAACAACACCCAAGAATAAATATTCTCTTCATCAAGGTCATGCATTTAACACACTTCCATTAAATTTCACATTCACAGTTGGCAAGGGCAAAGCTCGACTCCAGAAGTGTTTTTATAATATTCTGAGAAATTCATAGACTTCACCCTCCATGAGTAATACCAACAAGATTTGTTCCAAATAATTTCTAAGTAAAGAGACTTTGTTATGGTTTCTGTATATCATATTCACGTAGGAAGATGTGTCAAAGGTTAACTGCTTGGTTTTCCTGCATGTCACCTCTAGTCAGTACTTCATTTCTGCCGGGGCTTGTCAGGGCCAAGCCCCGGCACCTCTAATCTTGGCAGTTCGTAGCCCCAGCACCTCTAGGCTTGCTGCGTCAGTTATGAAAGTAAACAAATTGCCTGATCCCCAGCATCTCTTTCATTACAAATTAAGCACTGCCTTTAGTCCTTTGAAAAATGACCAGTGGATTTTGAGTGCTTCAATTTTTGGCTGCTCAACTTAAGACACCTAAAAGGTTCTGATTTTCAGAGCCAGCCCCCCCACTTCTAAATGTACATACTCAAAATCACTTTTGGAACAAAAAAATGAGCATATTTATATGATATATATATACACACACACACACAGTTCTGTTTTCTCCAAACAGGAATGTTTATTTCGGTCACACAGGCCGGTTCTGGTAGGTGCATATTTTCCACAGAAGTCAATGGGAATTGTAGGTACCTAGAATCAGCGTTTGGTAGTTATTTATGTAAGGCAAGAGTCTTCATCAAGGAATGCATCAGAAGTATAATTACTCTGCTGAGACATGGACCCACCCATTACAAAACAAAAGGTTATTGAGTGCCAATTATTTCTGCAACCAGTGTTACTGATGGCCTCTTGAGGACCTCCTAGTGGCTGGGTGTAGTACCTCACTCCTTTCTCACCTCTGGTGACCCCTGCAGGCTGACCTTGGTAGCTTCTTAGTGGCGTGATGCTTTGGCCAAGTCACAAAGTCCAAATTTCAACCATTCAAAGAAAGAGGTTACAAAAATCTGAAGGCGTGATACAATCTCGGTGCTTTAACAGCAGTACAGATTACAGTCTTTTTAAGATCAATAAGCAAACAGTTTTTCATTCATAAGGTTTTATTCCTCAAACCTCTTTGGTATCACTAGAAAGATTTCAAAGGGGTATTGTATACTATCTATAGGACAGAGATGGATTCTACTCAGTGGACTGAAAAAAGGGATAGGATTGGTAGAAACCCAGATGAAATCACTTAACAGACTGATGTCAAGCAATTCAGTCAAGCAAGTCTCCATTATGGCTGGACCCAGGGGATATGAACAAGCCAGGCTAGTGAAAGCCAAGCATGAAACAAATCTGGTGTGCTCTACCTTATGTGAATGTACGGATACCAGTGGCACCAAGTATATACCTAAAGTAGGTGTTGCTGTGCTGCTCTACGTATCATACCTATCAATAAAAAAAGAATCTTGAGAAATGTTCCATTTACATGTGGGCAATACTAAAGCACTTGCAACGTAAGTCTTGGATTTCTTCTATATTTGGTTTGTTTTTTAAATGTATTTTAGGACTTTATATTGCTGCCAATCACTATACTCTCTATGTGCCTTCCGTGTAAAATAAATAGCAAAAGTGAAGTGCCCAGTTGACTTCATGGAGTCTGTCTGGCACACCTTTTTGCAAAACTGTTTGAGATAGGGTTCGGGGGGAGGGGTCTTTTTAACTTTATTAATTTACTTTTACTTTTTTGTAATTGATGATTTATTTCAGAGGCTTTTGCGGGGGAGATTGTTTTGTTTTTTGTTTGGTTGGGGTTTTTTGAGTAGAAGGGGGTGACTTAAATAGGTATAATATAAATATACTGCAAAGAGGAACCTGCCAAGGTAGGGACTGTGCACTGGGAGGAGAGGAGGGAAAGTACAGCCCCCCCAACACTCTCCTGGACCCCAAATTGTGCAGGGGAGAACCCACACACACTCTGGGGGCACTAGGAGCCAGGTGGTCTCTCTCCTCACCACCACCAAGTGGGCTTGGGAAAAAGCTGCATAGAGGAGTCAGGCAGAGACTCCAGCTGGTAGGGGCAAAAGCAGCCAGAGCAGGGACCTTGGGAGTCCCTTGGAGAACTTGCTACAGTTTGAACTAAATTTTCTCTGCTCTGTCCTAACTGGCTGTTTGCTCCAACCCTACCCCTTCATCACCATCTCTTTACCTCAGAATCACTCCTCTAGCCATCTTCTCCCTCCCAGTTCCCCTCACTCTTTAGCTTATCCCCTCCTAACTAAACCCACAAAATAAGTAAATCAATCAATCAAGGAACTCACATGCTGTTTGTTGCCATCAGATTGTTCACTCTGCTTATGTGTTGTTCTTCTTTCCCCACCCTGTGTCTATCTTGTCCCTTTAGAGTAAGCTCTTTAGGGCAGAGACCCTTTTTGTTCTGTGTTTGACCAATGCACAGTGGGGTCCTGGGCCCTGACTAAGGCTCCCAGGCACTATAATATATAATAATAAATGTATCGAGCGCCCTCTTGCCAGCCTATCCAGGCCTATCTCAGCCTGCAAGCAAGCAAATGCCTGTTAATTGCTAAAATAAGGGAAAGAGGGAGAATGGAAATAGATTATAAAATAAAGCAGTGGATATAGTTTATTCCAAAATACACGTAATTCTTCCCAATACATTCAAAAGTGAATTCTACTGTATATCTAAATTGAAAGGTAGAGTTATAAAATTAGTAGCTTATCTAAGGAAAAGAACATCTGGTACAAATTATATACAACTCGAGAAGCCAATGACTTACAATGAATCCTTTACTTATACTTTCAAAACAAAAATGTTAAGTACTGGGATGTGCCAAATTATGTACACACGTACATGGAAAGGAACTTCTAATAGTCAATTAACATAGAGGACAGAGAGACTTTCACTGCAGAGTTGCTATCTGAATTAGCAGCTCTCTAATAAAAAAAACAAAAAGATAAAACCAAACACCAGCTGGCTTTATATCACTGAATAACATATTATGACCTAATGTAATAATTAAGAAGTTTTGTTTTTATTTTAAAGTATTTTGCTTAATTTATAAATCTGTCAAATCAGACAGTGAATCTAAAACAGATATTTTCCTCTCTGTGTGTAAATTCTCCTGCAAAATTCTCAATGATTTCAACTCCCATGAAGAAAGGGTAGTTACAAGTTAAGGGTGCTCAATACCTCCCGGATGTTACTTGAACCTTAATCCTACAAACATTTATGCAATGCTTAACTTTAAGAACTATGGATGAAATGTAATGGGAGTTTTGTCATTGACTTCAGGGGGTTTGTCTACACTGCAATAAAAATCCATAGCACCAAGGCTCAGGTCAGCAGGGTCCCCCAGGTCTGACCTCGCAGGGTCTCACAGCCCAGACATCTACACTGCAGTTTTGTCAACCCGGGCCCAAGTCAGATGACCTGGGACAGCTGTGGGTCTTTTAGAGCAGTGTACACATACCCAGTGAGGCTGGGATACCACCCTATGAGTAATGCCATTCACTTCAATGGGGCTATTCATGTGCACAAAGTGGAACACATGAGTGTTTGCAGAATCAGGGTGTTAGATATCAGCATCTGGGTGTTAGTGCAGTATAAAAATCGAGATTAAATAAACAGATGATCAGTATCTCACAGGGGTGTCTAGCACATAATGTTATCTCCAAAAGCAGTCTTTTTTTTTCAATACTCATATTATATTGTATAAATATAGGATAAATGTATTCTCTAGCTCAGCAAGTCCTTTAAAAGATTTCATGCAAACAAACGCTTGCAGTAACATACCACCAATAATTTCATTTACATACATGAACAAATAAACCCTATTTCTATTCCACCTTAATGAAATGATGAAAATATCAATGCACAGATGCTGCCAGATCAAGAAAACAGACTCATTTCAGTTAAACACTGAAGTCCACAGGCTAAATTCCAATTCTTGTTACACCCACCGAGGCAACTTCATTTGAAATTTTTTCACTTCTGCTTTATGCTACACAACCTGAGAAGTTTCCCAAGATTTCCAATGCGGACTGAACACCATATAATTTCAAGTGAACTGAAAATATTGTAGTTCCTAATATAGTATCTGGAGGTAAGATCAAGTCTCATCCACTGTTACATTAAAAAAAGTACACTGGAAACATTTTCTAAAATTAGCAATTAAAGAAAGAGCAGTAAGCTAATTAGAAGCTCAACATTTTCTACTAACTATAACTATTTTCAGGACCTCTCTTTTCTTAATGATACAAAGTTTTTTCCCCACTATTTTGAGCTGTTTTTCAGGCCATCTGACTTAACAGTATTGTTAGTAGAAGCTTAAAAAAAATGTACCACATTTGGAAATAGGCGTTTTCTCATATCAGTGCGCAAGGACACGAACTTATTTCTTGCTTACTTGAATACCTGCCTTTGAAGAGAGGGTTACTCACCTTTTGCAGAACTGAGGTTCTTCGAGATGCGTGTCCCTATTGGTGCTCCACTTCAGGCAATTTTGAGAATTTGGTCAAGGCCCCAAGATGCCTCCCACCCACCCCGAACCACGTGCTGGAACAACCTGAGCATTTCCATCAGTTGTATTTCCTATTTCCTAATTCAAATAAAGAATGGCAGTTGGAGGCCCATTCTAGACCTAAGAGCCCTCAACAAGTTCATGAAAATACAATGATCCTAGGTGCAGGGACACAAATACACCTAAAGTGGAGCACCCACAGGGATAATACTTGAAGAAGAAGAGAGGGTTACTTACCTTGTGCTGTAACTGATGTTCTTCAAGATGTGTCCCCCTATGGGTGCTCCACTTTAGGTGCATCTGTGTCCCTGGGCCTAGGATCGGAGATTTTTATTAGCAGTGCCCGTTTGGGCTGCACATGCGCTTTCCCGTCTCGTGCCACGTGGAGCACCCACAGGGATACTACTCGAAGAAAAATAAGAAGTATTTCCATAACTTGTTTTTTTGTTTGTTTTTTTTCCTGTAGCAAGCATAGCCATTTCAATACAAAGAATGCTCTGGTCAAATGGAGATTTTAAATAAGTGTGAGACAGAAAATAGCGGCTGTGTAAAACTCAGAGAACACAGCAAGAAGATTAGATTAAAATGTATTAGTAACAAAATAAAAATGGTTTCAAAATATTCCTTTAAATAAAAGTGTGAATTTGGTGCTAACGCAAGGTGCCTATGCCAGAATGACAGCCACAGCCAGCCTGAAGTCTTTTATCCATCCACAGACCAGTTACAGCACTGACTGTGACAGTGCAGACTCCCTAGTAATGTCCAACCAATGACCCAGAAGACCTTCCTTTAGGGGTGGGAAAACTGTCCAACATCTGTGCCACACAATACTTGACCTCTCTGCTTATAAGACTGCCAATTAGTGCCATCTGTGGTGGTATTCATTTTTGTGATGTTGACACTAGTCCACTGGGATTTGGACTCGGACCATTAACTCATGAACCCCCAAAGATCCATCAGAGGGTAGTATCTTTCACTCAGCCTACCTGAGTTGGATTCAAAACAACAATCTAGAGGTGATGATCTACATACCCCATTATCAATTCCCTAAACTATCCAGCCACTCTAAAAAAAAAAAAAATACCTCTCAGAAAATGAAGGGGCGGGAAAAAACCCTATGTGAAACAACAGCTGCAACAATCTTAATAACAGTTCTTCAACTGGTGATCAAAAGAAAACATACACTCGGGGCACTGGGTCTCTTGCTCTCCTGATACAATCATGCACATGACGTGTGTTCATTTATCCTTCTGGAACTGCGCCTTCTTTCTCTCTTTTAGCTCTGTTCTTGTAAGCTGGCAGAGTAAGAAAATTCTTGTTTCAATTCCCTAATGGTTCACAAGAACAAAGCCAGCAGGAACTAGATCAGATGCAGCTCACTTCACATCACACCTGCACTGGCTGCACAACAAACCCAACATGCAGGATGTTTGGTCTTCTAAACCTCTGAGTTTGGATTTCAAGTAGTACTCAAAAACCCACGTTTGTCTACATGCTACAATGATACATGCCAAAAGGCTATTGCGGTAAGATGCGTTTACCACCAGGTCATTTTGAAAGAACAATACTGCATCTCACCATAAAAAGGCGCACACTGTTGTGCAATAAATTAAATGCTAACATTAAGCATGCACGTATCTGTTTATAGGATAGTTTCTACCACCATACTTAGTTTCTACCACCATACTTCCATATATTTTCACTGTTCTACTTGTAATACATTTGAGGCTTTCCACATTTTTAAAATTCATGTCATATGATAGTATTTAATGTACTTAGAATTTCTCAAAAGTTAAAAGATATTTAAAAAAAAGTCATACAATGATTGAGAATATTGGGGTTGGCCCCTGGCAGGGCCTGCAGCCCCATACCCCTTTCTTTAGTGAATGCCCTCCCATAATCCTGCTTCCAATTCCCATTTACTGGGGAACTGGAATCCCTGTACTGGACAGTTGCTAAGTTATGACAACATGAACATATTATGACCTACAGGGCTGCTTTAGGAAAAATGGCGCCCTGGGTGAACTTGTATTTTGGTGCCACCCCCATCACTTCTGGCCCCCACAGGCTCCCTGGGCTTCCCCCCAACTCATCACCTCTGGGCCCCGCTGCCTCCCACAGTGTTTAATTTATATTGAAAGAGATGCCAGAGGCTAGAGCTCAGCCCTGGCACAAATTAAGCACTGGCAGGGTGGCCTGATATTGGCGGGTGCTGGCCGGGCACCCAGCTCTGAAGGCAATGCCACCGCCAGCAGCAGCGCAGAAGTAAGGGTGGCATGGTATATGGTGTATTGCGACCTTTCTGCACTGCTGCTGTGGCTCGTGGTGCCTGATGCTCAGCATGTGGCTCGAGGCGGGCTTCACGCTGTCACACGGGGGCAGCATCTTGCCAGAGCCCACGGCCCTCCTGGCTCACCCTGAACACCATTTCAGATTGGGGGGGGAGGAAACTTTAACCATTATTCCAGGGACTACTTAGACACCTGAAAACTCTAAGTTTTTTGCAGATAAATACTTTAAATAATGAATGACAATGCACAATATAATGAAAGTAATAATGATAATTACTCCAGCCAGGACAGGTTAGGCATTTTAGAACTCACTACTCAACGAATTAAATGTAAGCATAAGAGAGAAATAAAATTATGAAATGCATAGACATGCTGGCCGCCGCTTCCATTGGCTGGGAATGGTGGGAGCTGTGGGGGGCCGTGCCTGCAGACGGTCAACGTAAACAACATGTCTCGTGGCCCGCCAGTGGATTACCCTGACGGGCCACGTGCTGAAGGTGGCCGACCCCTGGCATAGACCAATCAAAAAATTAAATAACAGCACTTTGAAAGAATAAAATTACAGAGAATATATGTGCATTGCAGGAAGTACCAACAAGTAACAACAACAACAGCAACAACAATGAGTTTGTGTTGGGGGGTGAGTGTGAAAGAGAGAGTGAGAGAGCTCAGGAAGTGTGAGAGTTGGGGGAGTATGTGAGAGATCGCGTGCTGCCCCTTTAAGAGAACGGCACTCACCAGTCTGAAGGAAAGCTCCTTCAGGCACAGTAACAGCTGCCAGCAGCTCTGTCCCTCTCTTGGTGAGCCCTGTCCCCACATACACATCCCTGCTCTGTGGAGATGGGGTACATGGCAGGGGGGGCAGGAGACACCCTGACATCAGCACCCCTCCGTCCCTTCCCCCCAGCAGACAGGAACTCCCAGGAGCTGCTGCAGGGGTGGCTCCAAGGCAGGGGGCAGGAGCCACAGGGCTGTAGACACCAGCACAGCAGGAGGGGGAGGGGCACCCCTGCTGCGGAGGCACCCCGTTTATAACAGCGCTCCCAGGCTTCACCCAGTTCACCTCTATGTAAGGCCGGCCCTGGATGTACTTAGGATTTACCTAGCCTACCCAACAGGTCCTTGGACATTTGACTGGAAGGGAAAAAAAAAAAAACACTGCCCAGGCCAGTCTAGCAATGAGGGAAATATTCCTTCTCAGACCCCCAAAAGCTACTAAGCATGATGCATAATGCCAATAGCAAGGCCCCACCTTGTACTCTCATCCCAAGGGGAAAGAAGAGGGAACTGTTGCTCCCAGGCATAGAACAGTGCCTTGAGCAGGGAAAAGAGCTTATAAACCTTATCCTTGGGTACAAAGGAGTCAATGAACTTTGCACTGTCCTATCTAGCTACTCAGCCAAGGAGCTCTCGCCCCTTCTCACCCCCCCCCCCCCGCCTTCTTCCTAAGCCCACAAGGAAGCTCAATAGCCAGGAGGAAGGGAGGAAAAAAGTGCTGGCAATCCTTAAAGGGTCCCCAGGTTTTCTGATCCTGCCAGCCCAGAAAAACGTCTCACAGGGAGGGAGGTAAGGGTGGGAACTGCAGATGGTAGGTACACACCACTGTTTGAAAATGGCTACAAACTACAAATATTAACTTTCCATCTGTTTCCCTTTGTTTTAGTTTTGTACAAGCCTCCTGGTTGCCTAAGTGAAAGTTTAGGAACAGTTTTACTGCATAATCTTTGGTTTTAACAAATCCAATGGCAACAGGACATCTCGCAAGACAATGGCGTAAGCGCCAAAACAATTCAGTTACTGTGTGCATGTTGCAACATTGCGAGTGGCTAAGAAGTCCAATTCTCAAATGACAGTCCGTGCCACAGATAATGCACTCATAAGGTGCAGGGTCAGATGATGAAGCCAGTGTACTACTAGAGCTTGAGGCCTACTGTACTTTCCTCTTCGCTCACCTCTCTTCAGCCTCTTAGACTTCCTGGTGCAGAACAGTCCTCCAGTGTGGTTTGTTCCTAGCTGCATCTTCTCAGCTTGGGTTGTCAATGTTGAAAGTTTTTAAGTTCCTCTCGAAAATGTCCTTGAACCTGGACCTAGGTCGGTTCAGTGGCCTTAGAGCATCCTCAAGTTCTCCATACAGGAAATCCTTTGGAACACATCTATCGTCCACGTGTTGCAGAAGACAAAGCCAGTTGAGATGTCTGTGTTTGAGAGTAGAGATTAGACTTGGCAATCTTGCTTTCTCAATTACTTTGGTAGCAGAAATTTTGGTTTCCCAATTAATATTTAGAACATGGTGAAGATAGCAGGTGTGAAAGGTGTTAAATGAACAGAGTTGTCAGCAACAAGAAGTTTTCTCATCAGAAGATGTTTAACTTAGCATCTTGCTCTTAGATGTGCGATGTTACAACATAAGAACTGCCATACTGGGTCAGACCAATGGGCCAATTGTGGAGAGATTCACTGCTGTCTTCCACTCCTGGCTTCTGGCAGTCAGAAATTTAGGGTTACCCTGAGCATGTTGACCATATGGGCTAATAGCCATCTATGAACCTATCCTCCATGAACTTATCTAGTTCTTTGCTAAACCTATGCTTTTGACCATCATTAAATATCATGGCAATGAGTTCCATAGGTTAGCTGCCCATTGTGTGAAAAAGTACTTCTTCTCCTTTGTATTAAGGCTGCTTCCTATAATTTCATCAGGTGACCCCTGGTTTTGAGTTGTGGGAAAGGGTAAATAACACTTCTCTATTCTTTTTTCCCCACCATTCATGATTTTAACTCTCTCTACCATATCCCTCCCTTAATCCTCTCGCTTCTAAACTGAACAGCCCTAATATTTTTAGTTTCTCCTTGTACAGAAGTGATTTCATACCAGTGATCATCTTTGTTGCCCTTCTCTGAACCTTTTCCAGTTCCACTAATATCCTTTTTGAGGTGGGACGATCAGAACTGGACATAGTATTCAAAGTGTGGACTCACCATGTATTTATATAGTGGTATTATGTTATTTTCGGTCTTATTTTCTATTCCTTTCCTAATAGTTTCTAACATTCTGTTGATCTGAAGTTTTCAGAGAACTATCCACAATGACTCCAAGATCTCTTTCCTGAGTGGTAACAGCTAATTTAGAACCCATCATTATATATGTGTAGTTAATATTATTTTTTCCAATGTGAATTACTTTGCACTTATCAATGATGAATTTCATGTCATTTTGTTACCCAGTCACCCAGTTTTGTGAGATTCCTCCTGTAACTCTTTGCAGTCAGCTTTGGACTTAACTAACTTGAATAATTTTGTATCACCTGCAAATATTGCCACTTCATTACCAGGTAACCAGGAAGAACAGTGGATATACTGAACAGCACAGGTACCAGTATAGATCTTGAGGGACACCACTCTTTCTATTGCAAAAACTGGCCATTTATTCCTACCCTTTGTTTCCTATCTTGTAACCAGTTACTGACCAATGAAAGGACTTTTCCCATTATCCCATAACCACTTAGTTTCCTTAAGAGCCTTTAATAAGGGACCTTGTCTTTCTGAAAATCCAAGTGCACTATGCCAACTGGATTACCCTTATCCAAATGCTTGTTGACACCTTCAAAGAATTCTAATAGATTGGTGATGCATGACTTCCCCTTACAGAAGTCATATTGACTCTTCCCCAACAAACCATGTTTATCTAAGCGTCTGGTAATTCTGTTCTTTACTATAGTTTTTACCTGATACTGAAGTTAGGCTCACCAGCCTGTAATTGCCAGGATCACCTCTGGAGGTCTTTTCAAAAATCAGTGTTACATTAGCACCTTCCAGTCATCTGGTACAGAGGCTTGTTTCAGTGATAAATTACATGCTACAGTTAGTAGTTCTGCAATTTCATATTGGAATTCCTTCAGAACTCTTGGCTGAATACCATCTGGTCCTGGTAACTTATTACTGTTTTTATTTATAAATTTGTTCAAAAACCTCTTCTACTGATGCATCACTGTGGGACAGTACTGTTGAAGAGTTTTCCATAAGATCTTGTATGGAGATTACACCCTCAGTGCTAGATGAGAAAGCATTACAAAGCAGCAGAGAGAAGAATATATTGAAGAGTTTTGATGCCAAAATACATCCCTGTTTGACGCCACTGAGGATTTCATATCTGTCAGTTTGATATCCATCATACTGGACTGTAGCTTTCATGCCATCATGAAAAGATCAAATCAGAACCAGTTCTTCCTAGAAACTGGAAAAGATCCTTTCTGCTAATCAGGTCAAAAGCCTTTGTAAGATCCATGTATGCCATGCAGAGAGATTTTCTTGTTCTTGGCACTTTTTTTGCAGTTCCCTTAGTGCAAAGACCACATTGATATGTTTCAACAAATAGTACCCTGAATTATGTAGGATGGGGAAAAGAGCTAATTTTTCAAGGCCTGTGTGTGTGTGTGTGTCTGTACGCGCATGTACACACACATGCCAACCACTAAATTGGCAACAAATGCTCTTAATTATTTTGGATGAGATAAGTTTTCTGATGAAAAGAATTTAAATCCTAGAAAAAAGTTAAGTACAATTTGAACACTTATCTGGTTTCCCTGATGTACTGCATTTTAAGTTCATGCTCTCATTCAGTCAAATCTAATAGTTTTAGCTTTGTTTCACCCATTACTGGTCATAAGAAGATGTATTCAAGAGTGCATTCATGTTCTCTTTATTGTACTGTATCAAAGTTATCAACAGCCATCTGGACAGTAAGTATGCTAGCCATATACCGTCTACCCACTACTCTACACCACAAAAAATTCAGACAGTATTGCCCATTGGGGTGATTGAATAATTTGGCCCAAGTTCAGGAGTGAATTCATGTTCTTTTTTATTCCAAGTTAATGGAACTCAGGAACATAACCCAAATGATACACTTAGGATCTGGTGAAGAGTAGTACTTGGTCTTTCTTTAGCATCTCCTGAGGTTAACATAAGAGAAGCATTCTCTTTCATCTTAGAGAATCTGTTGATCTTCTGAAGAGAGAGCATGATTAAAAAGGGAATTAAATGAGGAGAGCCTATGGAAGGACGTTTGTTAGGAGTTCACAAGGGTCTCTGATCGTCCATATTTTTCATGAGCTCTGAGCATTCCGCTATTATTTATTTATTTATTATTATTATTTTGTTGTTGTTGACAGGGTGAAAGACATGCTTCCCCTATGGGAATAACATACTGTTCCCATAGCTTGTCACCACTGTAAGTGGAAAGGGCTCATGATTATGCTGCTGTCACCTGTCACTGTACAGGGATGGTGATGGTATTTTAAATGCGCAGAATTTGTGGTTTAATGGAGGTGCTGGTAGGAAAAAGACTGCAATTGGTTTAAAATATGCTCTGCCCCCATGGTAATCCTAAACCATATGTCACAAAACAAAGGGCTGCCTCACAATGGAGGAATAATGGTGATCCATAAGACGAATATCAGGTGATAAACCCACTTTACTGAGCCCAATTTGTTGCACAGCAAAGCAGGAGAAAGCTAAATTGTTAACTGGAGGACCCAGTGATGAGTTACTGAACACCACTTGTGGGGGAACAAGTCCTTAGGAAAACCTGTTGTGCTAAGGGAACCTGAACCAAAGGCCATGCCCCTTTTCAAATGCAAAATTCCAAAGGGATAATATAAAAGGAAACTAATTTCTCAGAGATGGCAGTGAAAAAACTTTGCAAAAGGCTCTCTCAGCAGAACAGAAGAGGAAAAATCTGCTCCCTCATATGGAGGCAGAGAGACTGAGGAGAATGTGGTGGGTCCAGCAAACATTCCAGTAGGAGGAAGCTTTGCTTTAAATATCTTTGCCTCTATTAAGACAGACTGAAAAGAAACATACAAGGTATAACTTTTGACCAGAGCAGTAGATCCAACACAGCAGAGACTGGCATTGTCCTTTCTGATTCTGAAAGACACTACAGTATATTCACATAGGGGTACAAACCATTTGGCAAGCCATGTACAGTAGAACCTCAGAGTTAAGAACACCTCAGGAATGGAGGTTGTTTGTAACTCTGAAATGTTCATAACTCTGAACAAAACGTTACGGTTGTTCTTTCAAAAGTTTACAACAGAGCATTGACTTAATACAGCTTTGAAAGCTTACTCTGCAGAAGAAAAACACTGTTTTCCCTTTATTTTATTTTTTTTAGTAATTTACATTTACTATAGTACTGTACTGTTTTTCCTTCCCCCCCCCCCTTTTTTTTTTTTTTTTTTGGTCTCTACTGCTGACTGATTGCGTACTCCCAATTCCAAATGAGGTGTGTGGTTGACTGGTCAGTCTGTAACTCTGGTATTCATAACTTTGGTGTTCTGCGTAAGATCTGCATTTTAATTTAATTTTAAACGAAGCTTCTTAAATATTTTAAAAACCTTATTTACTTTACATACAAGAATAGTTTAGTTATATATTATAGAGAGAGACCTTCTAAAAATGTTAAAATGTATTACTGGCACGCGAAACCTTAAATTAGAGTGAATAAATGAAGACTTGGCACACCACCTCTGAAAGGTTGCCGACCCCTGTTATAGAATGTGGATCTCTCTCCTGGGAAGCAGTGACTGTGAAAAAGACGTGGGTCCAAAAAGGCTAATGCAGAAACAGGGGAATCTTCAGTGGGAGTAAGGAGGTTATGTTACCTGTATATTTGGCACCAGTACAACTGCTACTAGAATATTGTGTTCAGTTCTGGCATCCACAATGCAAGAAGGATGTTGAAAAATTGGAGAGGGTTCCAAGAATAGCCATCAGAATGACTGAAAGGATTTGGAAAACATGCCGTATGATGATAGACTCAATCAACTCAATCTGTTTTTCTTATCAAAAGAGAAGATGATTTGATCACAGTCTATACATACCTACATGGGCAATGGAAAACTGAAAATAGAGGACACTCCATCTAGGAGACAAATTTACAATAGGATCCAATGGCTGGAAGTTGAAGCTAGAGAAATTCAGACTAGAAATAAAATGCCCATTTTTAACAGTGAGGGTAATTAACAACTGGAACAACGTACAAAGGGTTGTGGTGGATTCTCCATCTCCAGAAATTTTAAAATCAAGATTGGATTTTTACTGAAAATTATGATCTAGTTCAACCACAGCTATTGGACTTGAAACAGGAATTAAATCAGTAAGTCCTATCGCCTGTCTTATACAGGAGATCAGACTAGTTAATCATAATGTTTCCTTCTGGCTTTAAACTCTATGAATCTGTAAAAAAAATATATTAAGACAATGCCTAATACTGTGGCTTATTTAGTACAGTAGACAAACAAATATCTCTCTTAATCCTTAGCACGTCTGAATTTGTTGTTTGATTCCATTCATCTTTAGGTTGCGCTTAACAGTGCCACAGTAAATGGCTGAATTTCTTCAGATGGTGGTGCCTAGTCTATTGTGAAATGTCTACAGTGGAATTGTTTTAACTGCTAATTGGACCTTCTATCTTCAAAATACCCTTTAGTAGTAACTGTTGAAAGATGGATACAAGACAAGAGCATACATTGCTGAATCCACACTTCCTTCTGAACCGTGCTCTAAGTATTGGCTTTTTGTAATTAAAAGTATATGATTTTTTGTGGAGTTCCTAAATCAAGCTAACACAAATAAAAATGAAAGAAAAAAAGAAAATCTTAACATCCCATCTTACATTGGATATCCTTTGGCTAGTCACAACCCACTTAAAAGCTATGGAAAAAATATTTTCAGATCTGTTAATTATAAAGGCTTTTTGATATTGTTATTTAAAGAAATTTGCCATATTATTTTGAAGTGGTTTGCCTATATGAATATATGTTCATCCTTAACCTTTTTCAGTAGATCAGTGGTCTTCAACCTGTGGTCCACAGACCCCTGGGGTTCTGCAGTCTATGTCTAAGATTGCCAAAGGGATCCACACCTCCTTTCAAACATTTTTTGGGGGTCCTCAAATGAAAAATGATTGAAAACCACTGCTATAGATGATTCTACAAATACAGGGTGGCATATTCAGTCTTTGAAGAGCTGGCTTTATTTGAAATGTTGGCACATCCAAGATGAGTAACTAGGAACGTGGTGCTGGCTGTACAGTTTGCATGATATACTGGATATGAAATGTTTCAAGGAAATTGTTATGTGTCTGTGTGTTTTACTTCTGCACTGAGTGTTGACTCAGTAGAAAAGACTGCTGAAAGGACATCACACAGATTTTTCTGCATCAGTTTTAGTCAAGCATTCCTTATTTGAAATTTGGAGAACATTTAGTAGAGGTATTTCTACCTGTTTGCCATTCATGGGCAATAAAACTGCATTACACTGTGATTGCTTCAACATCTATTACTTATTTTGTCAGTTTGCTTACAATATGCAGTTGAACCATTCCTTGGGTTAAATAGTGGACCCATTGAAGTCAGTAGCAAAACTCCCATTGACTTCAACATGTCAATGAAGCCAGAGTTTCTCCTAGTGTATAGTCTTTCATTATTTCCCTATATGGTCAGTTGGCCAGTCTCTCCCTATCTGAAAAGATCTGTTTAAATGCAGAAAAAAAAGTTTATAATGTACCTTTTACTGCTTAGGCGATAGTGTAAAAAGAGATGATTGCAGGATATAGTGACAAGCAGGGGTATGTTTGACTTAACACAATTGTATGAGCTTATATGGACCAATGGTGTCTTCTTACTTCGCGGTTCGTTTCCCCCCTAATGTTCAATAGCATTAGTGGCATCCTCTGAACCACTACTGCTTCCCTCTCTAGTGAAAATATAAAAACTTTATTATTGGTGGAGCCATATGATAAATATTGTCAACCATGGCAGTGACCATAACCACATCATAAATTGTTTTTCTTTTTTGTCGAAAAAGTGAAGAATTGACTCATCCCAGACATATTCTTAGCGGGGACTGGATATTGATTTTTGTTAAATCCAATTTCAGAGGTTTTTAGAACACTTTTCTGCTTTAGTGCAGTTGTTATGGCAGTTGGGATGGCTATGTACAATATTTCCATTCCAGAACTGCTTGCTATTTTAATTCAGCTTACCCTTGCTTGTGATAAAATTTCACTTTCAAACTGTGGCTAATTTCTTTAGCAGCATCCTAAAATCCATGTGCCTTCATCACAGTCTAGTGTTTATCAATGGAGTAGATTTTTTTTATATCAGGAATGCATATAGCATCTTGTGGTCTGAGAAGTGAAAAAATGAATTAAAAATAATTCTATGTGGTTGTTTATAAATTGTCTTGGATAATGTATCTTTTAGAAGTGGTGGAATGTTGTGCTCCACAAATGGTCAGTAAGAATCCAAGTAATGGCCCTCATATTGTTGATGTTCTCTTGAAGATGATGATTTAAACCCAAGTAACCCCAAGCTATTTGTTTGCTTTGGGCAACTTCTGATTTTGTTACAAAAATATGTGGTATGTAAATTTAAGTTAGACAGTCTGGCTTTGGTGGGAAAGGAAATATTCCCGCTTAAAGAGGGAAATTTTTAATTTGTTTCTGACCAGAATTGTTTAGAGATCTATGGATCATGAATCCAAAACAGAATATACTAAAAACTATTTCCTACGGGAAGTAAAAATGCATGTGGTTACTTGGGAGTGAACCACTTTCTTGGCTGCTTTTGCAGTTTTAAATAGTCTGTTATTCCCAATAAGGGAAATCATTGTGTACTTAGACCTTCAATGCAAAATTAATGACACTATATTACGTTTTGTAATTCTATTTACTATTAGCATTGTAGAAGCCTTAAAAAGACATTTGTCAACTGTTACCAGATAGATGCTACAGAAATCTCCTATGCTAAGTGTAAGGGAAAGCTGTAGTAATGGTATGTGTGGAGGAGACTACCATACAGTAACTGTTAATAATTGATGGTTTTTTAATAGCAAACCTATGCATTGTTATTCTATCATTCCTAAACTCCTTTTCCATCTATAGCTAGCCAATACACCACACCTTTATTTCTGTTGGATAAAGACTTAGCTATGATGATCCACACCTGCACACTGTTCCACCCAGAAGCTAAAATTGGTATTGCTCGTTAAGTGAGATGGACTGTCAGGTACATATCATGACAATGCTTTACCTTGTCCACTGGTTGCCTCAGGTTCTACCTCCTATTCAAGACTTCCTTCTTCATTTGCAAATAACTAAGGACGGGATAATTTATGTGATGGCCTGAGTAAGGGGCAGATTGAGAAACGTACAATGCCTCTTCCCAGGCCACCTTGTGTGCACCGGAGAGCATAGGTGCTGGAACCAGGGATGTGGGGGGTGCTGCAGCGTCCCCTGGCCTGAAGTGGTTTCCTTCATACACAGTTTGGGTCAATGTCTCTGAGTACTCCCACTATAAAAATTGTTCCAGCACCCCTGACGGAGAGTGTGTGAGAGGAGGGGAGAAAAGTTGACTACTAGAGCATTTTTCAAGATGCAGCTGACTCTCACTGCACAGCCAACTAGTTCTGCTTGTTAGCAAATGGGGGGGATAGGCTCCACCTCTCTTCACCCACTTTCTTTCTGCATGCTTGCTGGAGGTAACATTTGGCACACAGCCTCTGTGCTCCTCCCAGTAACCAGAGCAAAGACGTGGCCAACCAAGTAATCATTATTCCCTTCCATTCCCGTGTATGCCTGTGCTAGGATTATTCCACAAGCGAGTCCTAAATGACTTGGATCCTGGCTGTTTCTGTAACAGCTTTTTTCTTTCCACCTCAGAATGATAGCTGTTTTCAGGACACTTTGTCCTGTGCTCAGGAATTTTTGATTGGCAGAGACGTACCTTAAACGGGCCAGGGATAGAGTTTTCTTGGAGGAGGGCCGACGTCTGGGGAATAAAGTTCTGTGAGTGATTTTGTTGAGCCTGACCACCCTTAGGGGTTTGTTGCAAGCCATACCTATTTCTGTATTCTCCAAAAGAAGGAGGCAGGATCCTTTTGTCTCCACTTGAAGTCTATCTCCTATATTAAGTGGCTATGGGAAAAGGTGGTGGTGTGGTGCATTGCTGTGAGGAGGTATTCCTGGTAGCGGATAAATGAACATGACAGCACACACAGACTACAGCAGAATACAGCACTATATGTAGGGTCAGATTTTCAAAGGGGAAGGGTCCTGAGGTAATTAGGCATCTAAATTCCTTTGAAATTCTATCACTTGGGGTAAAGTCCTTGCCCTATTGAACTCAATGGGAGTTTCACCATTGACTTCACTAAAGCCAGAATTTCACGCTTGTGCTCCTTTGACAGTCCCAGACATAGTCTCTTGTTCCTATCTGGGTTTTAATATTTATCTTTTGTATTTTATTTTTGTAAAATGGGTAAGAGCATTGGAAAGGTTCTTGAAAGAAAGAAAGCTAAATAAATAATAGAACAATACAGTGGTGGACACGTCACAAATGCATATAATACTAATTGATTTTTGGTGTAATCCCCGACAAACAGTTTAGCAAATATTGCTAATGGTGTTGCAAACTATTTTAATATCATATCAAAAAGTTGTCCATTTTCTGCATAAAAGGGGATGAGACCTGCCAGTGAGTTTTTCTTAAAAAAAGCAACAAAAGTGATCTTTGAATAGACCTTTTGAAATAAGTATTATGAATGCTCACAAACTAAAGGCATAGCATTTAGGTTAGTATAGTGTATGAAAGATTTTTTTTTTTTTTAAAGAGTTCTTTTCTATGAGAGGATTTTTACTGTAGACAGAATGATACCCACTTTAATTCCTCAAGCAAATTAGTTCAAGAAATACTAAATCTGTATTCATAGATTATTATATTATAATTAGTTTTTAAATTGGTCTTTGCTTGTTTATGTGACAATCTGATCTCTCTACAGGGCCGTGAAAATATTCTTTCTATGGCCGGAGGGGTTTAATATCACGGATTTTATTCTTGCTTTACTTCTATGATGTGTAGAAAACATTGTTAGCATTGGAGATGGAAACCCAACCCCAACTCTTTTGTCAAACGTTGAAGAATTAGGGTAAAATTTTCAAAAGTGCCTAAGGATCATTTTCAATAGCACTAAGGCCCGATTTTTAAAGGTCCTTGGTCATTGCTGTGCTAGCATTGCAGTGCCTAACTTGTTTAGGAGCCCAAATTTCATTTTCAAAAGGGTTTTTGGCACTTAGGAGACTAAATCCCATTGATAGTTGACATAGGCTCCTAAATAAGTTAGATGTTGCAATGCTGAACACAATATCTAAATACCTTTAAAAATCTGGGCCTAAGCCTCATTGATTTTCTGTGGGACTTTGGCTCTTAAGACATTTAGAGTATGTCTACATGGCAATAAAAAACCTACAGCACTGAGTCTCAGAGACACGTCAGCTGACTTGGGATTGCAGAGTTTGGTTTGCAGGGCTAAAAATAGCAGTGTAGATGTTCGGGCTTGCCCTGGAGGCTAGGCTCAGAGATCGTCCTTCCTCACGAGGTCTCAGAGCCCAGGCTCCAGCCTGAGCCCAAATGGCTACACTGCTATTTTATAGTCCCGCAGCCTGAATCTCGTGAGCCTGGGTCAGCTGACCTGGGCCAGGTGACCTGGGCCAGCCGCGGGCATGTTGCGGATCTTTTACTGCAGTGTAGATAGACCTGTAGGCACTTATTAAAATTGTACCCCTCAAGTTCATATTGACACTTTCACAGTACCATTATTATATTGACATAAATAATGTAATCTAAGCAAATAACAAGCAGTCTTGCTGGAATGTGTTATTTTCTTTCTTTAGTGATATAAAGTAGCTGTTAGCAGGGGAAAAGGAAGCAGAGTATCTATGCAGGCTGTCTGAACTTTGCTAATTCTGAAAAACCTCAGCATGTGCTTATAACTACCCAAGTCTCAGTAGGATGTTCTGCATGGGAAAGAACTTGGGGCTTTAACTGTAAGGTTTCCACATAGGAAGTAATGGAAATACCTCAAAACGATAATTAAAGACTGAAAGCATACTGTGCTTAGAATAAAAAAGTTTACCAATATGTATATTCCTAAAATAAGTACTTTGTTGTGCTAATTTGTTCAACATGTGTTTTGGTACATTTTTTTTTATAAACTTAATCACACACAATGTGGTATCCGGTTACTATTTTTAAAAAGCCATTTTGAATGTCAGTGCTTTAATTTTAATGGAAATTTGAAAGTTTATCCTAATCACATGAGTTTTCTGGTAAATGAAATGTATTTATTAGTCATTCCATTTCTGTGTTCAATAGGTTTTGCTTTTGTCCCGAAGAGAATTCTAAATTGTAGAGAAAATACTCTCTTCACTAAGCAAGCATGTGTGTTATTTATCATAGGTATTTCATCAAGCACAGTAAAGTGCTGTGTTTCTTGAAAAGCACTAGGCTCTCTCATTAGTGTTTGTGAAATGACCACAAGTTATGTAAACAAATGCTGGATAGATTATAAGTAACAAGCTTTGCAAAAGCAAAAATAATGTAAGTGGCCACTTTTGAAGATGTTTTTGAGGCGGAGAACAGGAATGGAAAAGGAGCAAATCTGGAAATGTTCTAGTGTGAAATACAATACTTATGACTTCTTAAAAAACAGAGACGTTCACAGCACCTCTACACTGGAATATTTTACCATATGTCAGCATCTTATTTAGAAGTCTGTTACTTAGCTGTATTTATTTCTTGACAGTGTAGTTTGAGTCTAATGAGATTTCATTGTCCTTTAAAGGTATTTCACATGGATGCATGCCACAGTATTACAAGCAACTTCCTTTGTGTGGATCTTATAAATACCTGGGGAGTTTTAGGGTTTGGGGGTTTTTTTTATTATTATTATTATTATTAATAATCTGTGTTTGAGTGCCAGCATTTCTAAAACTGTTGCCTGAAGAAGAAAGGCTGATGTCTGAAAACATCTGTAACATTTGCAAACTGTATATATCAGGTGGGGACTCTACTGAACTTGGGGTGATTATGTTTCAGTGACCCTAGCATCATGGTTGCAATACAGCCCTTACTTTTCCTTGTTGAGTTTTCCAATATCTGGAACGTATTTGGATACTTTACGCTGCACACAGGCTTCTGAGTGATCCGAGGGGATCCGAGGACAGATTTCATGTGAAAATACCTGTTCACACAGGTATGTGGATCCAAATGCTGAAAGCATTGCAAATGCAATTTTCTTCAAACAATTAAATTTCACTGGCAGGGACGTCCAGCAGGTCAGAATAGAGGCCCCATGATCTCTCTCGGTAGCTTTAAGTGCACTCCACAGATCTCCAAACTTTGATGCCCACAATTCTGAGCCACAATATCCCGAGAAAAAACTGCTAGTTTTACAACAAATGCCTTCCACGTTTCATAAAGATCCAGAACCGTTTGCCCTGCACCCTGGAGATAGAGGTTGAATTTGTTTAGGTAAGCGGTGATGTCAGTTAGAAACATGAGCGTACACAGCCATTTGTCATCTTCCAGTTCGGGGTAGTTTTGTCCTTTTTCCGACAAAAAGGCCTTGATTGCATCAAAACAGTTTACAAAGCGCACCAAAACCTTGCCACCACTTAGCCACCAAATGTTGCTGTGAAGTGGAATTATAAGCACTGTCCATCTCTTCAAGCAGTGCTTGAAATGGTCTGTGAGTCAAAGCAGATCAAGCAACAAGGACATTCACAATTTGCACCACTGTATTCATCACATTATTAAGCTCTGAATTAGAAATTTTAGCATACAGGTTTTCTTGATGGATGATACAATGAAATTTGACTGTCGGACTATCTGTTTTCCAACCATGGCAGAAGCACCATCTGTTGTTACACAAAATATTTTTCTGATGTCAACTCCTCGTTCTTCAAAATGGTTTACAAAAGTTTCCGCTATAACTTTGTCCTTTGTAGTGCCATGCAAGGGTTTTAGGCAACAAAGTTCCTCTTGGATTTCATCGGAAGCACAATGTCTTGCAACAACTGCCAAATGTGGAACGTCGTTTATATCCAGGCTCTCATCAACTGCAACGCTAAACACTGATGTGTCTTTTAATGCAGTTGTCTGCTTTTCGTTAATGTTTTCTGCCATTTCGCTTATGCATCTCTCAACTGTTCTGGCAGAGACAGGCAGTTCTTTTATTCTAGATACGCATCTTTATTGGCAAATCATTGAACAAAACCTATGAATTTCTGAGAAAAGCTTCTTTTATATATTCCCAATCTGTAAACGGCTTTCCGTTTTTTGCAATGCACTGTGCAATCTTGTAACTTCCTTCTGTGGCTTGATTTTTACTTACACTTCAGCATTTAAAAACACTGCTTTGCTTCTCATATCCTGCTACTGCCTTTTTGATCGATTCAGTCTTGTCTGCTTCATCAAGAAAGGTTTTCTCGTGCTTCATTTGAAAATGTTGTCGAACACTTGATGTGCGACAAACAACATTTTCACAACAGAAAGCACAAACAGCACGGTCCTTCTTTTGAATAAATCCAAATGTGTCTGTCCGAGAAGGCTGAAATGAACGGATATCTAACTTTGCTTTCTTAGGAGCTGACATTTTGTCAAATGTACCCCTCAACTTACAGTGGAAAAAAAAAATCACGACAGACGGCACACACGTCAAATGCAATCCACTGTTCTATGTTCTATGACGTGATAGTGATAGTAATGTAAGCAGCAAATCCGGACTTGAAAATATCCCAGTACAGCAGCGCTGGAACAATTTTTAAGGTGGGGGTGCTAAGCTGCGCCCCCTCTTGCACCTGTCTGCACCCCTCACTGCCCCAGGCTGTCCTGGGGGCGGCTGCAGAGCGCCAGGCTGAGGCCAGGAGCAGAGCCCCGGGCCGGCGGCCAAGACCCCAGGATGGCAGCAGACCCCCCCCGGGGCTGGTGGCCGGGACCCGGGGCCAGCAGCAGGCTGAGCGGGACTGGCAGACGGGACCCCAGGTGGCAGGGGGCCGGCGGTAGGATCCCAGGCTGGCAGCAGAGCCCCCGGGACCGGTGTCCGGGGCCAGCAGCAGGCTAAGCGGGGCCGGCGGACGAGACACCAGGATGGCAGCAGAGCCCCCGAGACCGGTGGATGGGACCCGGGCAGTGTGAGTGCCACTCAAAATCATCTTGCGTGCTGCCTTTGTGTGCCATAGGTTGCTGACCCCTGTTCTATAAGAATGGCCTACAATCTTTGTTTATTGATGTAGGACCCTTCATTTGAAAGACACTGCTAGCTTGCACCCAGCTTACCAAGCAATCAGATTGCTCTGTATCAGTGACCCTGTCCTCTGTTATATATCATTTCCCCAATCTTTGTGTCATCTGCAAATGTTATCAGAAATGATTTTATGTTTTCTTCTAGGTTATTGATTGAAGTAATAAATAGCACAGAGTCAAGAAGCAATTTCTGTGGGATCCCACTAGAAACACACTCCATGATAATTTCCCATTTACAGTTACATCTTGAGACCTGTCAGTTAGCCAGTTTTTTAATCCTTTTAATGTGTACAGTACCAAACTAAATGCCTTACAGAAGTCCAACTACATCAACACTATTACCTTTATCAAACAAACTCGTAGTCTCATCAAAATTCTGCCTTTTCTATTATGGTATATCAGGAAAGCTGGTAGTGAAGAAGAGCAACATATCTTGTCCAAAGAGACATAATTTAAGTCTCAAATAGGTATTTTAAAACCACCCAGACCTGATGAACATTTGCACAGCCATCTTCTGGATTTCAAAGGAAGGGCTCCTTATAGAGGAATTGATTTCCTACGAGCAGTAATCTGCAGAGAAACTATCCTACTAATTAATTTAAGTGGAGGGGAGAATCAATAGGTTTCCTCCCTATTGTGGATTGAACTTTTATATTTATCGCCATCCTGTGTTTCTAGTCTGACTAATACTGCTTCTGGTCATTGTAATCCACAGAGAGCCATTTATGAAAGGCAATTCACACCTGTACCTGAATTTACTCTTAAAGCTTTCCCCTTAATCTGTGCTTTGTTTTTTACAGCATACAGTTCGATTTAACACGGAAGCACGCCCACGCATTTGCACACACAGAGAATATATTTCATATGGTGAAAAACCTATTTTACTATGGGTATGTCTTCACTACCGGCCGGATCGGCGGGCAGCAATCGATCCAGCGGGGATCGATTTATCGCGTTTAATCTAGATGCAATAAGTCGATCCCCAAGCGCTCTCCCATCGACTCCTGTACTTCAGCTCGGCAAGAGGCACAGGCAGAGTCGACGGGGGAGCAGCAGCAGTCGACTCACCATAGTGAAGACACCGCGGTAAGTAGATCTAAGTACGTCGACTTCAGCTATGTTATTCACGTAGCTGAAGTTGCATAACTTCGATCGATTTCCCCCCCCCAGTGCAGACCAGGGCTAAGTGCTAAGTATAAAGTGTGAAATGTATTTGAAAGTACAGTCAGCATTAATGATTGTAATGCTGATGGCTGCCATCTTGCTAACATGGAAGATTATTTCAGACACTATCAGCGTAAGGGTCCATAGCACAGATAGTTGCTAAGTTTTGCACCCTTATTAATACTATTTCAGCTGCTGATGATTATTTGGAAGCTTCAGCTAAACCAGAATGCAATGTCTCACCACTAGAGTAAGCAAGCAGTTATGAGCTCAAAACACTGCTCTGTGATTGTCACTGGCCACCTGTTTACCCTCTAAGTGTAGTTCAGAATGTTGGCTATGATCTATAAATCTCTAAATTGACCGGGACACAATTCACTGGGAGATTTTCATTCTCCTCATGTCCTGCCATGGGGCAGCTGGTTGGTCTTGCTGTTGGTTCCTGGAATTGGATTCTCCACAGCTTAGAGAGGGTACTTTCAGTGGCACATCAACAGCCCTGAAACCTATTCTTTCTGGAGATCTGTTAGAGTTCTATTTGGGCAATTTTCAGGGAAAGCATAAGACTTACTTGTTTGGGCAGGGTTCTGAATTGCTTTATAAAGGACAAGGGGGTTGCTAATAAGAAGGAAGCTCTGTTGCGGCTACTTTTATTGATGTAATTGTGCAGTGATTTGGCCGTAGACATCAATTTCAAAACAAATACATTTCACATATGAGCTGAGTTTGGTTCCCATAAATGAAAAGTTAGTGCATTAGCCCACTATGACACCTAATTCTTGGACAGCAGGAAAAGCATGTGTTTTAATAGCACCTTTCCCTTCTTTTATCCAATCTTATTCTGACTCCTTTGGGTCTCACTAATTTCTTTTAATGTAAAATCTCCTGATTTAAAAAACAAATGTTATCTTTTAATTTTTTTTCATAATTCCATACTAGCAATTTTATATTGCTTTAGGCACAGAACCAAGAAAGTAAGTTTAATTCAAGGGCAGCAATCCTCTATCAATTTAATTCATGGCGCTGCCAGAAACAATGCAGACTGAGTCACAAGTATGATTTGTTCTCATTCTAATGCAGTTTCTTGTACATGATTTAGATGAGGGCCCATTCAACTAAATGCTGCTTACTTTCACTGTCAGGTTATAAGGTTTTGTAAATACTGGGTATGTTTGCTTAAATAATAAAAGAAATATGCTTGGAAACATATGCATCTAATGTAACAGTTTATTATGATTCAGGGAGAAGAAAGTGTTAAACTCACTGAAGCAGCACATACCTTATTGCCAAGCCTTGAGGGCAATTATATGACTTCATTTCCTAAAGTGGCATCACATTCCTTATCAAAAATTTTGCACATGACCTTAGTTAAAACATGATTGCAAACAAAGAATTGGTTGGTTTTAAATGCAAATGTAAAACATGTCCAAGGTATGAAGTATGCCAAGCAGTATGGCTATAGATTTTAGTGAAGCAGAGCTGTTACAGGATTTATTTTTTTTTACATATTGGCAATATGGATAACAGAAAGTAAGCCATACTTTCTACAACCCGTTAGCAGAGTTATTCTCTTGTTAAGACCTTAAGGGTCATTTTTCACCTGAAGTGGAGATCTACTACTCCTACTGAAGGTCAGAGAGAATGGCAAGCACATTTCTGAGAGCACAATTTGGTCCTAATTGTTCATACTTTGATTCCTTTATTTCCTTTAATTTAGGACAAGTTCTAGGTATCTCATTCTCTTCTCTTCAACAAACTTGCCATGACAGCCTTGTTTTGACCATTTACGGGTACATCTCCATGAGAAAACCCATTGATGTCATGAGGGGTAAGGTACAGGGATTTAGGGTATTATGTGGAGCAATTCGGCTTCATCCAAAGCCAGGCATATATGCAGATGCAAATAAAAACACTGTACTGTGACAAGAAGTCCAGTGTGGTTGAGGAACGAATGAGTGCATTCCTAAGTGTAAATTTCAGCAGATCGTGGTAATAACTTGCTACTGGAGAAATTAAAATTCTTTGCTTCAAACCCCCCTTTTTTTTCTTTTTTCTTTTCTTTTTAAGTACAAACTGCCACCTTTTGCTGAATTAGTGGATAAAACAAACTTGCCCCTGAACAAATGTGATGTGCTTCGATAAAGTTCATTACATTCTTTTCTCTTCAAAGGAAATAAAATGCAGGTTGCCCCCTTAGCACCAAAGAAAAAAGGAAGAAACATAATAGTTTTTAATTGAGTTGTTTGCTCTTTGCTCTTAGCTGTCTTTATGCTTTCAGGACAAACTTACAGCCTGCTTTTTAATCCTTGTCTAGGATAAAGAATTTAATTTAATTGAAATGTTATGAGCTCTTAGCTTCTCAGGGTGAAGGAGAAGGTAATGTCATTAGGCACATTTTCCTCTTTGTCCTGGTTTTTGGTATTAAGACAGTTTTAATGAGTATTTTAACGAGCATATTCTTGATTCCACACCTTTATTTCAACTGTTGTCAACAAGAAGTGCTCCCCATGGAAACAAACAATAAAAGACTAACTTGACATCTTTAACAAAGGCTCTGTCCTTCAAAGACATTGGGTAAAGGACCAATTTAATTAGGATGGGAAAAGAAGCTGCCAATCAAATTTAGAAACGCTATTCATTAAATAGGCTAATAGATAAAAAGGGTGCCACAATTTCTGGAATGCAATCTCTTCCACTGCTTCAAGCAATACCTCACTGAACACAAAGTGCTAAAAGGATTGACATAATATATCTGGGGTGTGCAGGTTAGAAATGTTCACATATTCCCGTGAATCACTCTTCCATACCACTTGAAAAGTAATGCTGTTGCATTCCCCTTGGGCAAACACCTGTTTACAAATGAGGACATGTCATTAAAAGTGACTTCAGCTTCTTTTATGCTCTGTGCCAAATTCAGTGTAACTCATTTGGATTATGCCAGGACTGGCATTCCAATCCCATGTTCTGGACAATTAATTGCAACCTTTAGTTTCTCACTACTTATCTACTTTAAAACAGTGCCTGAAAACAGAGAAAGAGAGACAGCAGTCACATTTTCCACACAGAAAAATGATGCCACAAGTTTAGTTAACACAAATACACCCTCAAAACCTACAAATGAATGAGGTAAGTTATTAACTCTTATACAGCAAGTCTAATTGATACACTGATGATGTCATACACATTTATAGTGTAACCAAATCCTTTCTTAAATATCAAAAGAATAAATAAATATGTCAGCACATCGTAGAGAACATTTTATTCTGAGAATTATGCATCAAAGGACAAAATGTAGCTTGTATGATCAATAGCATTTTCTTATGATTCAGGTATGCAGTTTAAATAATCTTTTTGCCACTAAAACTTATTTTCACTATTTTTTGTTGATTCACTTGTAGACAAAGGCTGAAAATTCCTTTTTAACAAACTCCAAAAAGTTGTGTGTGACAAGTACCATGACACTGGATTAATTTTCAAAGCTGGGCTTCCAAAAGTAGGCTCCTAAATACATATGTAGGCATCTAAATAGTAGTCTGATTTTCAAAGGTACTGAACCTACACTTGGGCACCCAAATTTGAAAATTTTGGCCTCAGTATTTTTAATATAATTAAATTTTCATAGCATATGTTAGATATACATTCATTTTTATAAAACCCATTTCTCCTTGGTTATCTCTAAGGGTATGTCTACACTACGAGAGTAGTTCGATTTTAGTTAAATCGAATATGTGCAATCGATATTAGAAAGTCGAACGTGTGTGTCTACACTAAGGACAGTAATTCGACTTTGTCAGTCCACACTACCAGGGAAAGCGTCGACATTGGAAGCAGTGCACTGTGGGCAGCTATCCCACAGTTCCCGCAGTCCCCGCTGCCCAGTGGAATTCTGGGTCGAGCCCCCAATGGCTTCTGGGTAAAAAATTGTGGCGAGGGTGCTTTTGGGTAACTGTCGTCATCCGTCAGTCACTACCGCCCTGCTTCCCTCCCTGAAAGCGCCGGCGGGAAATCAGTTCGCGCACTTTTTGATCAGTGACAGCGCGGACGCCACAGCACTGCGATCATGGATCCCGCTGCGACCATCGCTGCAGTTGTGGCCGTTCTCAACGCCTCGCACCTTATCATACACCTTTCCCACAGGCAGATGCAGAGAAATCAGGCGAGGAGGCTACGGCACCGCCATGAGGGCCTGAAGTCGGAGAGTAGCACAGAGCTGTCAGAAACCACGAGCCCCAGCGCCCAGGACATCACGGTGGCAATGGGGCATGTGGATTTTGTTGAACGGCGATTCTGGGCCCGGGAAACAAGCACGGACTGGTGGGACCGCATAGTGCTTCAGGTCTGGGATGAATCCCAGTGGCTGCGAAACTTTCGCATGCGGAAGGGGACTTTCCTGGAACTTTGTGACTTGCTGTCCCCTGCCCTGAAGCGCAAGGACACCCGCATGCGAGCAGCCCTGACTGTCCAGAAGCGAGTGGCCATAGCCCTCTGGAAGCTTGCAACGCCGGACAGCTACCGGTCAGTCGCGAACCACTTTGGTGTGGGCAAATCTACCGTGGGGGTTGTTGTCATGCAAGTAGCCAAGGCAATCGTGAAGGTACTGCTCCCAAAGGTAGTGACCCTGGGAAACGCGCAGGTCATCATAGATGGCTTTGCCGCGATGGGATTCCCAAACTGCGGTGGGGCTATCGATGGGACTCACATCCCTATCCTGGGACCGGACCACCAGGCCAGCCAGTACATCAATAGAAAGGGCTACTTTTCAATGGTGCTGCAAGCACTGGTGGACCATCGGGGACGGTTTACAAACATCTACGTCGGATGGCCGGGCAAGGTTCATGACGCTCGCGTGTTCAGGAACTCTGGTCTGTTTAGACGGCTGCAGGAAGGTATTTACTTCCCGGACCACAAGATAACTGTTGGGGATGTGGAGATGCCTACAGTGATCCTCGGGGACCCAGCCTACCCGCTAATGCCCTGGCTCATGAAGCCCTATACTGGCGCCCTGGACACAGAAAAAGAACTGTTCAACTACCGGCTGAGCAAGTGCAGAATGGTAGTGGAGTGTGCTTTTGGCCGTCTCAAGGGGAGATGGAGAAGCTTACTCACTCGCTGTGATCTCAGCGAAACCAATATCCCCATCGTTATTGCAGCTTGCTGTGTGCTCCACAATCTGTGTGAGAGCAAGGGGGAGACCTTTATGGCGGGGTGGGAGGTTGAGGCAAATAGCCTGGCTGCTGATTACGCCCAGCCAGACAGCCGGGCGATTAGAAGAGCCCAGCGGGACGCGCTGTGCATCCGGGAGGCTTTGAAAGCCAGTTTCAAGGCTGAGCAGGGTACCCATTGACTTTTAAGTTTGTGGACACAGAAGCTGAACTTGCCCCCGTTTCTTTACCCAGTTGCCGTCGACTATCCTCTCCAATTACATACCCCCTTCACCCCCTTCCCAAAAAATAAAATCTGTTCTGTTTTGTTAATGGACACCGTTGTCTTTATTACTGTTTTCGCGGGAATGTTTTAAACCTGGGACGCAGACTGTGGCGGGGGGCGGGTTTAGGGTTGTGATGCAAATGATGCTTCTAAACTCCAGGAATGACAGGCTCCGCGGTGGTGGACTGGTTGTTTCAACGGAGCCTGCCAGCCCTCCTGGCCGGGACTGCGTGTATGTGTCGGCTATGTGACTGTCTTGCAGGGGGAGGAGGGTTACAGATCCCCTGCTGCGCGGCTCTGTGATCCAGGGTAAGGACCGCTGCATAAGATCTGTAACTGCCCTCCCCCGCCACCAAGTCACAGAGCAACACCACCCCCCCCACCACACAGAACATGAAAACCACCTCCCAGACTGACCAGGATAACTAGTCACTGCACTGTATATGTGCCCTGCTCCTGCACCTGCCCCCTGCTAAAGGTGACTGTCCTGTCCAATGACCAAGCCCCTTCCCCCCCCCTTCAGACAGACTCCCCTCCAAAAGAAGAGGATGGAAACAGAAATGAACAGAAACGTATTCTTTATTAACAACCGCACATGGAACGGGGGGGTGAAACTTGGACGGGGTCTTGTGTGAGGCGGGTAGGAAAGGACTTTTCAAATTTTGGGGAATGAGAGCCTTCTAGTGGTAGAGCAGTCCGCAGGGGTGGAGTGAAATTTTTCCCGGCCCCTTCCACCCCTCCGTGTTTGGACTTTGGGTGAGGGGGGTATGGGACTTGGTGGCGGGGCAGGGCAGTTACAGAGAGACTGCAGCGGGGCTCTCTCCTCCTGCCTCCGGTCCTGCAGAACATCCACAAGGCGGCGGAGCGTGTCCGTTTGCTCCCTCATTAGTCCAAGCAGCGTTTGAGTAGCCTGCCTGTCCTCCTGTCGCCACCTCTCCTCCCGTTCAATGTTTGCCCGGTGCATTTGGGACAAGTTCTCCCTCCACTGTGTCTGCTGGGCTGCCTGTGCTCGGGAGCATCCCATTAGTTCAGCAAACATGTCTTCCCGTGTCCTCTTCTTCCTCCTCCTAATGTGCGCTAGCCTCTGGGCAGATGTGGCTGTGGGAATTGGAAAAAGGGAGTGAATTCCTGAGACAGAGCAATGTATCTGTGAACAGAGAACATAGTCTTTCTCTGTGAACAAGACCATGCAGAGCACCTATCACACGCGCACTGAGGACAAGGTCGAATTTTCGGCCCTCGCCTACAGTGCCTGCGGTCTTGCTGTGGCGAGCTGAGGAGCAGGGCTGGACACCGGACTTTGTCTAGCTGGCAAACATGGTAAGCCGTAGACTTGTGGCCGCTTAAAACTTTAAGAGTGGCACTGGCCTCCTTTCACATAGAAAGCAATGCGAGTCTCTGCTGGCAGCAATCCTGCAAGCATGAACTCTGGCCCTGTCCCACCCCCTCGCGGCTGTAAACCGCGTGGCTGTAAACCGGCGGTTGCAGTTCTGTAAAGGGACGGGCAAGCAGTCCCAATACTAACTTTCCCCTACCTAATTCACAGCAGGGAGTCATGCCAGACATCACCCTCCTGAAGGTCTCGGAGAGCCAGAAGGAGAAGATGCTCCGGGACAGCCTGCAGAAACCGGGGCCATTTGCTGCAATGCTCTGCAAGGCCATGATCCCGGAGTACCTGCTGGCGTTGTGGCAGGGAAACGTGTCCTACCACGGGGGGCCTAATAAGCTCTCCCTGCCCAGGAACCTGCTCATGAGGCTGGAAAAACACCTGCAGGAGACCTATGAGGAGTTCTCCCCGGAGGATGTCGCCTCTATCCCCGGTTACATTGACCAGTTCTTGGCTTAGGTGCCCTTGGAGGGACAAATGACTGCAGGGTTTTGGGCACTATAATCATGAAGCGGACATTGTGAAATTTTTTGAAAATGGTTCGGACTACATATTGAGGCGCCCAAAGACAGACTAATCATGATACACTTTGCACAGATTCCCCTTTTGTTTGACTTTCCTGTTTACATGTTTTGAAGCACTTTACCCACTGTTAATATTTTAAATCTTCCTGTTTTGTTGTAAATAAATGTTTGCTTGTTTTAAAGCACTTTAGCTACTGTTAATATTTTAAATATGCCAGTTATGTTGTAAATAAATGTTTAGATATTCAAAACACTTACTGCTTGATCCTTCCCCTGAATCTGTGTCTGGGGTAACGGCGGGGGACGGTTGGTAGGGGATCTCTGTCAGGGTGATGAAGAGCTCCTGGCTGTCGGGGAAATCAGCGGTGCCAGCGCTGTCGACTGCCTCGTCCTCCTCATCTCCTTCTTCATCTTCCCCGTCCGCT
>NW_020698066.1:4496441-4499725 GCF_002925995.2 Terrapene triunguis | reverse complement strand
CCCGTGGAGTGTCCTCCTTTTGGAGGCTCAAAATATGGTAACCCTAGTCACTCAGGGAACAGAAAACTACTCATCCAGTGACCAGTATATTTGCCCTCTACCAGACTCCTGTACCCCACTGGTCTGGGTCTGTCACAGCAAATTAGTCATCTCTCTTCTAAACTAGAGCTGGGCAAACTTCAAAAGGTTCAGAGATTTGAATGCACATCTGAAACAGCCAATGTTCAGTTGCTTATTGAAGCTTATCTGCAGATTCCTCAAATTATCCTAACCTTCTTGAGTCTCCAAATCCAGGCTAGAAATATTTTAAAACCAAGCCTTTTTGACACCTCTGTTCCTGATCCCAGATGCAAAGAGCATGAGAACAGCCCCTTTCACTGTATTTTAGTGCTTCTGAGTCCAGCTGCCAGACAGAAAGCAGAAGTGAAAACACAAATTGGATGTTTCAGAATCTCAGAAAAGAAAATGTTTGGTTTGAGTTCAGCTCCAAATAAAAGGGCAAAGTTCAAGGCTGGGTTCTTATCTTATCTGAAACAGTTCACCTATCCCTACTTTAAATCTCAACAAATTGCCAGATACAGCAGCGACTAATCCTATTAGATTTAGAGGTTTGTCAATAATTACTTTAAAAAAAATTCAGACTGATTAGGGCAACAAATATCTAGCCATTGCTTTGCTAGGTCTGTTCAATTAGTTGAAACGTATGAACTCAAACCTACCATAAAGCATTTATATTTTTCTTCCTTGCAGCTTGCATCCAATACCAACCAAGAATCTGCCTCACCCTGAAGCCTGCCAGGTAATTACTGACATAAAAACCCTTCACATGTACCTTCTGCTTTGTAAACTAGCACAAAACACAAGAAAAAGTGCCAGCTATTAAATTATAATTGTATTTTTAAACTAATGGAAATTAATACAGGAAAGTCCTCAAAGAAAGAGAATATTATCATCAAAATGTTGCTTGAATTATTTTAAGAAAACCCAATTAATGTCCATCATTTTATTTATTCTTTGAATAAATGGGACCCTCTCTCTCCTTTAAAGTTCGCCCCTTCCCCCACTGCACAGATGCAGTTATCATCTATTAAAATAATTTGTGTGACGAAGTGGAAATGTTCTTAATGTTTTCTCTGAAGACTGTGTGGATGCCTCAGTTTCCCCTATGCATTATGTGACAAAGTGGGAATGTTGTTAATGTTTTCTCTGAATACTGTGTGGGTACCTCAGTTTCCCCTATGCATTTCTTAAGTATCTAGGTGGTGGGATAAGGGTGTGTGATTGTTGCAGAGCCCTAGAGGGCAGGGGTCTGCACAGAGAACGGCTGACACCCTGTCTCCCGGCAACTGATGGCCTGGGCCCGTCCCCTGCAAGGTGCCAACTGAAAGTGTTGGAGAACAAAGAGATCAGGTGGCCTCCTTGTCTGGGAAAGAGACAAAGGCCAGAGGAGGGGCTGGGAGAAATTTCAGTTTGGAGCTGGCTGGGGAAATGGAGGGAGGCCCAGAACCGGGGTCTGAGCTCCCTACCCCCCAAGATGGAGGGTCCTGTTTTCTGTACCTACAAGTTCTGTTTTGGATTGTGTTCCTGTCATTTAATAAACCTTCTGTTTTACTGGCTGGCTGAGAGTCACAGCGAATCGCAGGAAGTGGGGGGTGCAGGGCCCTGACTCCCCCACACTGCATGACAATTTCTATAGGCTCTTTTTCACGCTTGTTAATGAAAAAATTTCATTATGATATGAATTTGCCCCTCAAAAGTTTTTATAAAAAGCAAAGCCATAGAAATTTAAAGCAATAATTTCTACCTGAAAGCAGAAGTTACGTGTTAAGAAGTTACATGTTAAGAAGACCAAGTAGTAAAAGAACACTAAAAAAAATCAGTTCCATACCACTCCTCTCTATATATTTTCTGACATCTCAAACTAAACGGTAGTATCTGCAATTAGACAAGATAAATTGGTATTACATTAATCCTGGAGTCTTGCATTCATGATTTTTCTTGGCTTACTTCTGCAGCTTGATTGTGAGCTATTACTACAGCCTGAGGCTTAATCATTTGGTTATCTCTATGTATAAAATATGCACATATTTCTTAAATCGTTGCAAAAATGGTTTTAAAACTTTAATTGTATTCAGGGCCGGATTATGACATTCTGAGGCCCTAAACTATGTCAAGTGTTAGAGGCCCCATACCATAAAACATTAATTTATTATTTTCACAGAAAGGATATTGACTATATAAACACAAAAACTTTATATTTGCATATATGCAAAGGCAAAGTTGTAAAAATAGAATAATAATCTAACGAAAACATGTCTTGCAATATGCCTGTTGTTCTTCGAGATGTGTTGTTCATGTCTATTCCATATTAGGTATGTGTGCTTGCCACATGCACTGGTGCCGGAATTTTTTCCTTCAGTGGTATCCATAGGGGACCAGCTCTAGTGCCCTCTGGAGTGGCGCACACATGCTGCGGTATAGGAGGCGCCGCCGGCTCCCCCCACCCTCAGTTCCTTCTTGTTGGGGAAGGAGGGCGGGTCATGGAATGGACATGAGCAACACATTTTGAAGAACACCAGTTACGGAACAGGTAACTGTCTTTTCTTCTTCGAGTGCTTGCTCATCTCCATTCCATACTAGGTGACTCCCAAGCAGTACCAACGGAGGCAGATAGGAGCTCATGGATGTGCAGATTGCAACACAGTTCTGCCAAACCCAGCATCATCTCTGGCCTGCTGAGTGATGGTATAATGGTCCGTGAATGTGTGAATCAAAGACCACGTCATGGCTCTGCAAATCTCTGAGTCGGAATGTGCGCCAGGAAGGCCGCTGAGGATGCCTGAGCTCTGGTCAAGTGGGCCCTCACGATCGGCAGCGGAGGGACCTGTGCTAGCTTGTAACAGGTCCGGATGCAGGAGGTGATCCAGGTGGAAATCCTCTGCGAGAACACCGGAAGGCCCTTCATCCTGTCTGCTGTCGCGATGAAGAGCAGGGTCAACCTGTGGAAGGGCTTGGTCCGCTCCAGGTAAAACGGCAGTGCACATCTGATGTCCAGGGTGTGTAGCCTCCTTTCCTCACTAGTGGTGTGTGGCTTGGGACAAAACACCAGGAGGAAGATGCCCTGGTTGACATGGACGGAAGACACCATTTTTGGCAGAAAGGCCAGATGGGGTCGCAGTTGAACCTTGTCCTTGTAGAACACCGTATACGGGAGGTTCCAATTCCAGGGCTTTAATCTCTGACACTCGTCTTGCCGATGTTACCGCCATAAGGAAAGCAACCTT
>NW_020698066.1:4437249-4496431 GCF_002925995.2 Terrapene triunguis | reverse complement strand
TCTGACACTCGTCTTGCCGATGTTACCGCCATAAGGAAAGCAACCTTCTATGACAGGTGGGAAAGGGAGTAGGAGGCCATAGGCTCTAAGGGTAGGCCTGTGAACCTAGAAAGAACCAAGTTAAGATCCCACTGGGGGACAGGAGCCTGGACCCGTAGGAAGAATCTCTTGAGGCCTCTCAGGAATCTGAGCGACATGTCGTGCGAGAACACCATCTGATCTTGGAACGGCAGGTGAAAAGCGGAGATGGCCACAAGGTGCACCCTGATGGAAGAGAGGGCCAGCTCCTGGTTCTTAAGATGAAGCAGGTAGTCTAAGATAGATTTAAAGAGGAGTGCAACGGAGAGATGCTACGCTCAGACGCTCAGTGGGAGAACCTCGTCCACTTGGCCAGGTAAGTTGCTCTGCTGGAAGACTTCCTGCTTTCCAGGAGGACTTGCTGAACCTCGTTAGAGCAGGCTCATTCCTCCGGGTTCAACCACACAGCATCCACACTGTGAGGTGGAGGGAGGCGTGGTTGAGGTGCAGGCAGCGCCCATGATCTTGCAAAAATCAGATCCAGTCCATTGTGAAGGGGCCAGGGAGCGGTTGCCGCCAGATCCATGAACGTGCTGAACCAGGCCATGCCAGGGCGGTCATCATGGCAGGAACGTGTACATCAGGCCCCCTGACCACGGAAGGAGAAAGGTGTCTGAGAGGAAGCCCTTGCCCAGGGCCTGCAGGGAACAGAACTGATGACATCTCCTGATCTGTCTAGTGGCAAACAGGTCCACTCGGGGAGTTCCCCACCACTGGAAGAGCGATCGGGCCACCTCCGGATGGAGCGACCTCATGGTGAGAGAAAAAGGACCTGCTGAGGCCATCTTCCAGAGTGTTCCTGATGCCAGGGAGGTGACAGGCCTCCAGGTGGATCTTGTGCTTGATGCAGAAATCCCACAACCGGAGAGGCTCTTGATAGAGAGCCAACGAGCGTGCTCCCCCTTGCCTGTTAATGTAGAACATTAAGGCCATATTGTCCATCAATACTCTCACCATCTTGCCTGACAGATGCGGTAGGAAGACCCCGCAGGCCAAATATACCACCCTGAGCTCCTTGATGTTTATATGCAAGGTCATCTCCTCCAGGGACCAAGTCCTTTGGATCTGTAGCTTACCTAGATACGCTCCCCAGCCGACGTCCAAAGCATCCAATATCAGTTTGACCAAGTGGCGTGTGCTGTCAAACGGAACTCCTTCCAGGACAGCCTTGGGGTCAGTCCACCATTGCAGGGAGGTAAGTATCACCGGTGGAATGGTAACAACTTTGTCCAGGTGATCGCTGGACTGGGAATAGACTGTCGCCAGCCACTGGTGCAAGGGTCACATCCTGAGCCTTGCATGGCAGACAACAGATGTACATGCTGCCATGTGACCCAGCAAACAGACATACCTGGGTCGTGGCGAGCGCTGGTGGGACATCCCTCGCAAGGAGAGCGGTAATGCTGATACAGGGACTTACAAAAAGGTCCCAAGGTGGGTTTACCCTTGGATCAGGGTACCACCATAGCCGGTGTGGAAGGCACCGGTAGCACCAGGATATCCTGCGCTGCCTGCAGGGCCTTGGCCTCTAACTGACGAAGGCCCGCGTCACTGTCCGGCGCGGCAGGCATGGGTCAGGATGGGCTAGACCGCTCGACCTGAGCTGGGGCCAGACTCCTGGTTGGAGGTATCGAGCCGCCCTCCTCGGGCCTTGGCTCCCCTCCTGCCCTCTCCTTCCCCTTGCAGGATGTAGATCTTCCTCTCCTGGTCTTTTTTTGCCGCTTGGCAGATGCCGAGGAGGGGGATTGGCGCCGGTCCATCGACGGGGCCGGTGGGGTGCTCCGCATCGACGCTGCTGTGCTCGGGGCAGAGTCGGACCTTAACTGCTCCAGTGCCAGTTAGAGCCAACTCCATTAGGAGCACTTTGAGATGGATGTCTCGTTCCTTCTTAGTCTGAGGTTTGAAGGGCAAATATGGCACTTGTCGCTTATATACGAATTGCCCAGACACCTTAAACAACTGTTATGCGGATCGCTGATGGGAATCGTTTTTTTTTGCAGCAATCTCAGGGCTTAAAGCATGGGGACCAGGACATGTCCCGTCCCTAGGCTGAGTCCCGTTTGGGACTAACCAAGTAAACCACACTAACACACTAAGGGATAACTATTAACTATTTTACAAGAAAAGTACGTAACACTGAAGGAAGCAAAAAAGCTAGCCAAAGCAGCAGACGTTTCAGTACCATCACTGGTGACAAGAAAGAACTGAGGGTGGGGGGAGCCGGTGGTGCCCCCTATACTGCGACATGTGCGCGTCACTCCAGAGGGCGCCAAAGCCGGTCCCCTATGGATACCACTAAGAGAAAAGCTTCTGGCACCAGCGCATGTGGCAAGCACACACACCTAATATGGAATGGACATGAGCAAGCACTCGAAGAAGAATAAGCCTATATTCAAGCAAATATAATGAATATTATAGGCTTTAATAGCCTATAAATCATATATGCCCACAGTTTGAAATAACTTGCTCACCAAGTACTCAGAATATTTTTATATATATATACATACCTTCACTTCTCTCAAAACCCTCTATTTATCCTTTCATCAGCACACTCTGATATTTACTGTGAAGGTTCCCGAAACTGATGGAGGGAAGCCAAGACAAATTTATCCTCCTTAAGATCCACTCAACCCAAGTCCATAAAACGATCACCTGAAAACTAAATCATGTGAACCATGGATAGCGCATGAAGTAGGAAGTGGCGTGCGCAGTAAAATACATGATTGTACGTATGTACAGATCAAAAAAAAGAAAGAACACGCTAATACTTAAGAAAACAAAGAAAAACAGGAGTGAAGGCACCTATATGACTGTAAACAAAAGATGATGGCCTTCCTGCTAGTACCAGCCAAAGGGGACTCTGTACATGATGTCACTCCTAGGACAAGTCCCACACGACTATGAGCTTGGCAGGATTGCTTCACAACACTGCTGTCGCCGACCTCACATTTTTCCCAATTTTATCGGCAGTAAGATTAATTTATTTATTTAAATATGTTATGAAGGCACGGTCAGAATTTTACTAGTAGCAGCTGGCCAACAAAATGCTGCCTTAGGAGACTGATAGCAGACTTACTCATAGAAATACTAATTTTACAAGTGAAATTATCTTTTTTTTCTGACCTCCCGCCTGTCAATAATGAACAATTAGTGAAGGGTAAGGGTATTTGTGTAGCCAGGTGTGTATATTTTTGTCATATTTGAACGAAAATGTCTATATTTAGAGAGAATCTTCTTTTTACTATATCTCCTTTATTTATCAACCGATTTAGATAAAATTTGAAATGGAGTCATTTTTTTCTTTTTTAGGGGCCCCTCATATTGCAAGGCCCTAAACTGTATCTTAGTTAGTTTATGCCTTAATCCGGCCCTGATTGTATTTTTCTGCTACAACAAAAATGAGACAAACAATAAACCACCAATCACTAGCTCCTCTGCCAAAAACAATACGTTACTTTGTTTTTAAATGTACAATACTTATAAACAGTGTCAAATGTAAGAAATCTGAAGAATCATTTTATTACATTGTAGATTTGTGAGATCACACACACACTTTGGAATAAAATGAAAGACACAAGGAGTAAGATCCTCTACTTTGGCTGAGCTGCACTTGACACAGAATTAGGGGTTGGACCAAATGGGATTTTAAGATACTTTTCAGAATCCCAGATCCTGGAGCCAGATCAAATCACAAGCATAAATGAAGGCCGCCACTTACAACCAGCTACCCACAGCTCCCTGGGGCTATTCAGGCAGCCTGATGTCATGAGGTCATAAAGATGCTCTGGCCATGCACCTGTGCTGGAGGCCAAAACAGAGAATGACTCTACACCTTCCTAAGAAAAACTAAGGGGGGGGGGGGGCTGGCACCTCAGAGGTCCAGATCCATCAACTATTCATCATCTTTGCACTGCTGGAGCAGCACAAAGCAACCACTGAGGGCCAGAGATCTGACCCAATATATACAATGTTGGAATACAGGCATATGTTTGTAACATTAATATTAGAATCACACTTATTAGGCATTGTTACTGAGGTTACTCTGGAATGAGCTCAGGGTTGAAAGTCAGGAATTCCTATAATCTACTTCAGGCTCAGCCACAGACTCACAGGGTGGCCTTGGCATTTAATCTCTATGCCTCAGTCTTCCCCATCTGTGAAATAAATGGGGTAACAATACTTACAATTCCTACCTCAATCTCAAGTAACAGACAAAATTACAATCTGAATTATAGAAAAATGAATAATCACATCACATTTCTGTTAAACCCCACAATGCTTTTTGTCTGTCAACAAAAGAGGTTCTACTATCCAAGGCTGTATACGAGCTACTGCAGACATTGGCGGTTCCATTTGTTTAGCTAAGCGTATTAGCAGCACTTAATTCACACATTTGTAAAGTACCTGAAAATAGCCTGCATACAAACGGTGCTATGTAAATCAAACTAAATTGTATACTTTGGCGGTGATCCCCTGCAGTGTCACCTTTATACGTCATTTTTTAATTTTTTTATGTATATTATGTGTCCGCGTGTGTGTTTGTGTGTGTGTGTATTTAATCTGCACTATAAAAGAGGCATTCTTATCAAAATAAGCAATGGAAAAATCTACATACTGATTAGCTATCTGTGTTCATGTGTATTATATTTTTAGTGGCTTGATAAAGCCTGTAAAATTAAGACAATATTGTGAAATAGTTTCAGTATGTTGAGTAAGTGATCAAGCCTACACTAAACCCAAGTAGCTATTTTCTGGAGGCATCCAAAGCCGTATTATAGTACCAACCAGACTTTTCACAAACTAATTTTTGAAAAAGTAGCCAATATATCTGTAGCACACACTTTCAGGGTTGGAATTCTGCTGCCAGAATTAGGGAGGCCCACTAGCATTCAGTTGACCTCCCATCCTGAGAAGTACTGGGACTCCTCCTTGAACTACTGAGTCTCAGCTCTGGCTAAATTCCAGCACTGCACTCGCTTCATAAATGTGCTTTCAGAGCCAAGACATCTGTGTATTATAGTGACATACAAGTTATAAAAGGGGTGTTTATATCTGACTTCAGTATAATGTGAAAGTTTAGCAGCCACAAGACAGCTTTACATAGAGCCTGGCCCTTACTTAAAGGCTTCATTGTATTTCAAATTACAGTACTCAGCAAGCTGAATTTATAAATTGATCACTTTCTTCTAATAATTATAAATCTCTCTTCGGTGCTTTGGATACAAGAAGATGGCCCAAATGTCAGAAAACATGGCAAGAGACCCAAAGATTGAATTATTTAATATGTATTCTGACAAACATTTCTCATTATTGTTATTCAGTGAAGCAAACAAGAAAGCAGGCTGCAGTTGATACAAAATGCACCAGTGCATCTGCTTAGCAGCAGAGACTTCTGTGACCAAATCACCCCAATGCTCAGCTCTCTGCACTACTTCCCGATTGAATACAAAATCTAACTCAAGGTCTCTGCCCTGCCATTCAAAGCCCACCAGAAAGATGGACTTTCCCATTATAACCATGGCTATGTTCCACTGTAACAACGACACTGTTGACAGATGATTCACGGGAGCTGGACTTAAACTATGGAGCTCACTGCCATATGAGATGAGAATGACCACAGAATTCATCACTTTAAGAACAAAATGCAAAATTCAACTCTTCAGCTTGGTTTTCCTACACTCAATACAACCATACATGGTATTAAACACACAAACAAAAATCCCATTATGCTAATTGAGCAATTTCTCCTATTGAGTTGAAAGGAAGAGCGAGAGAGAGAGAGAAAAAAACATATCTATTTTGAGATTCTTAGACACTACAGTGATGGGGATGGGGATGCTTCTTGACTGGACGACTGAATGAACTTCCTTCCAAATATAATGGGAAGTGGATAAAACAATTTATATTCACGATGCATTACCAGTCAATTAAAGAGCTAGTAATAGTGGTCATTTTCATTTTGAAAATTACATTTGAATATCCAGTTGGTGATGTGGCAAACGAACTTGTGTTACTATCCCACAAACACCAGGATTTGAATGGAACAGCTGAGGTTTTCAGCAGAGATACCAATGTAGAGACAGGCAGGAGACAGGGTGGAAAGGGAATGCCTGAGTAGGGATGCAAAAAACACTGCAAAAAGGCTCCTCAGACATTCAATTCCACAGGATAAGGACTTTGCTGTTCCTAAATGTCCACAAAGAGAGAGGCACACACAACCTGCTTCCCTTCTTGCAGTAATCCCTCTAGCCTTATTCCTAACTTTTCCTATTTCATATGTTAGGTTCCTTATACACATCTTTGCTTACCACAAACTATATTTAAATATATAACCCTGCATCTTAGAATAAACGCAGAACAATCAACAAGGGGAGCAGGTTTCGTGTGTGTGTGTGTGGCATTTTAGTACAGTAACATCATACAATAACTTTATGATTATGATTAAGGAATTTTGTGTTAGTTAATTTAATCTGGCACTATAGATTTTTAATAACACATTAGATTTCTTTTCCCTCTCATGAAGTCACTACAGGGCAGAGTCAAAGTTGTTTGAATGCTTTAATTGTACATTTCCGTACCTTACCCTGGTTGGATTTCTTTTCAAATTAAACTTAACCCTGAATTTCCTGCTTGGTTTGGGGATAATTGCAACATTGTTGTAATTAACTGTATACCCTAAATTACTAATATGTATTCTCAACCTTAACTACATCTTAATTTAGGGTTTTATATTAAAAATTTCATACAGCAATACAAACAAATTCAGAGAGACTGTACCCATGGGATATCTCTAATGATATGAAGAATCAAGTTTTTTTGCTTTACCCCATTCTGATACAGCACAAAGAAGCCAGAGCATACTGGCCAGTTAAACTGGGTTTTCAGCTGCTTTGTTTCCTCAAAGTAGCTGACGAGTACACCCTACTTTCCCCCTCACTCCTGTCCTCCAAATTCCCCATGCTTCTTGCATCTTTTTACATCTCCCTGCACACACTCCCAAATTCCACCTTGCACTGTCCTCCACATTCCCCTGCACATATTACCCTCTGTTTTTTCCTCCTTCCTCCACCACTTACATTCCCATGTACAAATGTGCGCACATACAAACACACAGGTTTCCCACTCCCTTCTACCCTTTCATATTCCTATGCGCTTGCACATACCTACCTTCACTACTTTCCCCCCTCCCTCATGTTGAGCAGATGTAGTGCAATGGATATCTTTTCAAAAAAGAAATATTTAGGATTAGTAGTCATTTTTCCATTATACTTCATAACTGAAAGTTTGAAGCAGAGGCTGCTCTGTGAAACCTTCTCCTTCAGAGAAACTCACAAACAATTGCCCTCTTTCAAAATCTCCACCATCTCCCATTGTTCCCAAAGATGGTGACTGCCTATGTATTTTTCACATATAATGAAATAAAATCCTTGTTTTAAGTGCAAAACTCATCTCAACCTTAACCATGGAGCTACAACTGGCATCTCAAACTTTATCCACTTTTTAGATGTGCCAAATGTTAATGCAATTCCAAATAAATACAGGACTGTTAAAGACAGCAGTATTTAAACAGCACAGTCTACAAAGCATCTTCTGTAATCCCTTGGTCAATACTCAAAGCATCAAGCTTTATGAGACATCCCTGAAGCCTCCCTGTTTATAAAGGCTTGCTTACAGAAGAAAGTCTCCCTCCATCTCAGACAGTATGACTACTAGCACTGTAATGAATACAATTATGTTAACATCAAAATGAATGTAGTGTGAAGTGAGAATAGTGATAGATAGCTATCTATGGTCTTTCCAGCTCTAATGTAGTTGAAATGTGTTATGAGTATTCAATGTATCAGTTTAAACATCTGGATTCCTTTCAGAAACCAAGAGGTAGACGGAGTGTCATTGAGAGTTTAGAGCAGAGAACCGGGAGCAAGCACTAGGATCTATTTCTAGCTCAACCACTGCCTTGTTATGTGGTTTGAAGGTTGCTCCTCAGTTTCTCAATCTACATGTGTTGAAAGATTTAATTAATAGCACTATCAGGAACTTGAGTTTCCATTTCACAGGAAATTTTGCAATTGAAAATCTGAATGAAAACAATTTCAAAATGTCCCACAAAACTACACTTAGAAAAAATCATTTATATTTATAATATAAAAGACAGTCCAAAACAAAAAGTTGTTTCAGAATGAAAAATCAAAATGTTCCATTCGGAAAGTGTTAGAACATTTTGACATTATTAAAATTCTTCATTTCAATTTTTTTTCAAAACATAATTTAGTTGAAAACAACATGGGCCTATGGAAAGTTTCAATTTTGACAAAACAGCATTTTCCCACGGGAACATGTTTCATCTGAAAATTTCTGAGCAGCTCTATTAATTAATTTATGTGTAACATGTTTTGAGATCCATGGATAAAAGGAGATAGATATAAATGCAAAGTATTATTAATCCTATTTAAAATAATAAATTTGGCAGACATCGGTGGAAGTATTGTACTGCTCATTTATCCAGCTTGAATATGGTCCTTGAATCCAAGCAAAATTTCTACTTGTTTACTTATCACTCTGTGCTGTTCTTTTGAAACTTTAATTATTTGGGGAAATGTTTCAAACAAAGTATTTCAAACACAAATTTCTGAGTATTCTCTTGAGAAATTTTTAGTATAAAAAGTTCAAACACTCATATATTGCAAATAGCTTAGACACCACAAACCACAGTCTTCTTTTCATATACCATATATTATGACATGAACTATGGAAACAAGTAGTTTTGATCTTAATCTATTTCCTTTTCCTTGACAAACATAATATAGTAATTAGGACTGAGTGCTGTAGGACTGAGATGTCACAGATTCAACTGTCAAACTGACTGAGTCTTGAAATTGCTCAAAAGAATATTCTAGTAGTAATGCAGGAAAATATCTGTGATTGATTGGCCAACTGTCCAGAGGATATGAAGGATACTCTTTGAAAAGAGTGAGAAGAACTAAATATCACAGTACCTTGAACTATACCAGGGGTAAGATCAGTGATTAAAAGAGTAGAACGACACCTGCAATTGTTCCTTTGTATACAAAGGCTTCAAAAGATTATCAGATAAAACAAAGCATCAGTAGTTTACATTAGTTATAACAAACTGACTATCACTTCTGTGTGTTCTATATCTTTCTCAATGAAGAAGTTAAGGAGGAACAGTTTGCAGCTGGTACTCCAATATATTCTACCAAAGCGGAGTGCTGCTCCAGAAAATAAATCCCTCTCCAATTTAATCAATTCTACTACATCATAGGCTTAAATTTTTTGTGAGCCTCCACATTATGTCTTTTCCCCACTTGTAGTCAAGCACGTGTACTCACACTTCATACTGCTTTCATGGCTGGTTGGCTGGGAATGGAATATGATCACAGGGGGTGTCTGGATGCAAAACTTGATGGAAACATGATAAGACTGGGGCACTTCTGTTGAAAGATAACACTGTGTAGAAGTAGAAAGGGGACAGGTTCTTAAGCTAGACTAGGAGACAGGGAGTAGAGCTGGGGAGGGAACATTTTTCTCATCCTGCAAGATTTTTCATGATTTCAAAAAAATTTCAAAAAAAAAAAATCAGGTCAAAAAGTCAAAATCTCAAAAGAAAAAAAAATGTAAAGCAAACATGAGAAATAAATCAAAACAGGTCTGCTCAGTCAAAACATTTCATGTCAATAATTTAGAAATGTTTTGTTTCAATTTTGATTTTGTTTTGTTTTACTACAAATCAACTTAAATTTCACAACAAAAACCAGTTTTGACCCCGCCCGCACCAAAAAAAGGAACTCTTTCATGTTGAAAATATTTTTAATTTTTTTCAGTATGTGAAATCAATTGGAATGGACTCACCCCTGTGAATAGTTTTGGCTTCAGTGAATTAGTATTTTCCAGCAAAAAATTCCTGACCCACTTTGACAGGGAGAGACCTTAGGATGTAGAACAAAGCTGCATGTAGAGGGAATGAAGAATAGCAAAGATAAGACTGAGAGATGGTGGAGGAAAAGAAAGTAGAAAATAAAAATGAGACTAAGAAAAAGAAACAGTGCTGCCTCCAGAAGAAGAGGTTTAAGAAGGCAGCAATAGAGGAACAATCAACGTGGATTCACCAAGGGCAAGTCATGACTGACCAACTTGATTGCCTTCTATGATGAAATAACTGGCTCTGTGGATATGGGGAAAGCGGTGGATGTGATATATCTTGACTTTCGCAAAGCTTTTCATACAGTGTCCCACAGTATTCTTGCCAGCGAGTTTAAAAAGTATGGATTGGATGAATGGACTATAAGGTGGATAGAAAGCTGGCTAGATTGTCAGGCTCAACTGGTAGTGATCAACGGCTTGATATCTAGTTGGCAGCCAGTATTAAGCGGAGTGCCCCAGGGGTTGGTCCTGGGGCCAGTTTTGTTCAACATCTTTGTCAATGATCTGGATGATGGGATTAATTGCACCCTCAGCAAGTTTGCAGATGACACTAAGCTGGGGGGAGTGGTAGATACGCTGGGGGGAGAGGTAGATACGCTGGAGGGTAGGGATAGGGTCCAGAGTGACCTAGACAAACTGGAGGATTGTGCCAAAAGAAATCTGATGAGGTTCAACAAGGACAAGTGCAGAGTCCTGCACCTAGGAAGGAAGAATCCCGTGCACCGCTACAGGCTGGGGACCGACTGGCTAAGCAGCAGCTCTGCAGAAAAGGACCTTGGGATTACAGTGGATCAGAAGCTGGATATGAGTCAGCAGTGTGCCCTCATTGCCAAGAAGGCCAACGGCATACTGGGCTGTATTAGTAGGAGCATTGCCAGCAGATCAAGGGAAGTGATTATTCCCCTCTATTCGACACTGGTGAGGCCACACCTGGAGTATTGCATCCAGTTTTGGTCCCCCACTACAGAAGGGATGTGGACAAATTGGAGAGAGTCCAGTGGAGGGCAACAAAAATGATTACGGGGCGGGGACACATGACTTACAAGGAGAGGCTGAGGGAACTGGGCTTATTTAGTCTGCAGAAAAGTGGGGAGGGGGGGGATTTGATAGCAGCCTTCAACTACCTGAAGGGGTGTTCCAAAGAGAATGGAGCCAGGCTGTTCTCAGCAGTGGCAGATGACAGAACAAGGAGCAATGGTCTCAAGTTGCAGTAGGGGAGGTCTAGGCTGGATATTAGGAAACACTATTTCACTAGGAGGGTGGTGAAGCACTGGAATGGGTTACCTAAGGAGGTGGTGGAATCTCCATCCTTAGAGGTTTTTAAGGCCCGGCTTGACAAAGCTTTGGATGGGCTGATTTAGTTGGTGTTGGTCCTGCTTTGAGCAGGGGATTGGACTAGATGACGTCCTGAGGTCTCTTGCAACCCTAATATTCTATGATTCAATCACTTCACTGCTGGGTCACACGCTAAATTAGTTGGATTGTGAGGAAGAAAGGAGTCACACACACAACTGCAATCACAGTAAAAGGAATGTTGAAAGTTACAGGCAAAGAGTCTTCTTCAAATAAAAATAAAAGACAAGACTGGGGAATCCAGGCAAGTTTTCCATATTCAGAAGATAAATATAACAGTTTAATCCACTGACCTACTGCTTTAACTAATGTTATCCATAACTTTAAACCTCTGCCTTAAATAGCTTTCGGCCGATGCAACATGATGTGAAATCACAACCAACACTTTAGCAACCAAAATAACCTTGTGAAACACAAGGACTGCTACAATAACACAAGAGCTGGGGATCAAAAAGCACACCTAAAATTTCAGATCAAAGCAATAGCTACCCCTTCCTATTGACACCTGTGTTTTGGCGGTGGACTCAGCATAAGAGTTTGATGGGAATCAGAAGCTAATTTCAGATTCATAAATAATATATTGATAAGGAACCTAGCGACAGAGACAGAGGCTAACAACTTTACAAATATTAACGAATGAAACAGAACTTGTAAAACAAGGAGGGGAGATTTACAAAGAAATAAAAACTGAAGAAAGAGAAGTGGAGGGAGTGTGTGTGTGTGTGTGTGTGTGTGTACTGATGAGGAAGTGAAAAGAAAATTAAGAAAATGAACAGTGTGAAGAAAGGCAGATGGGGTAAAAGGGAAGATTCCCCAAAGCTCAAAAAAAAATCAGGTTTAGTTCAGAGGAAGGGTGAAAGTTGGGGGAGGTCTTATCTTAAAAGAACCAGTTCTCCCATTCATTGTAATTTATTAATATTAATACTTAGCTCTTAGATAGCTTCATACACAGATCTGAAAGAGGAAACTACGAAGGACACTGGGGTACAGAAGGGTAAAGTTACTTGTCCAAGACCACACTGTGAGCCAGTGGACAAGCTGAAACCAAAACCCACGTCTCCCAACTCCTAGTCACAGAGTCTAACCACTGCACTACGCTGCCTCCTAGAAGTCATTCATCAAACATCCTCTGCATACTTTTGATCATTTTTCCCTCAGGCATCTCCATAGTAAAACAGAGTAATTAAGGATAATAGCATTATTAAGTCAACTGAGTGATGCCACTGGTCATTTTCACTGGGAGCTGAACACTGCTAAACAAACATCTTACATAGGAGTGGTCCCCAAACTGTGGGGCGTGCCCCCTGGGGGGGCGCAGAACGGCCTGGGCCAGTCCCTGCGCAGGGTGGGGACGGAGCACCACCCAGCCCCACTCTGCCCCCAGCTCTGCTCCAGCCCCAGCCTCACCCTCAGCCGCAGTTCCATTCCCAACCCTGGCTCCACTCCCGACCCCAGCTCCGACTCCGACCAAGAGGGGGCGCAGACAGATTCCATTACAGGTAAGCGGGGGCGTGATAAAAAACATTTGAGGACCACTGTTATATATTATACTCTTCTTCCTACTCTGAATCCCATGTCATATTACAAAATTTCTCTCATTCCACTGCTTATTCACATCTCTGAAGAGATAAAAGTTCATTAAAACTCTTCTCATTTGAGTTAGAGTGAACGCACAAGCGCTATACCACCACCCACAAGTCACAGTAACACAAGACTGGGTTTTTACTATAGCTAGGGGGTGGTGGGAAGAAAACAACAAACCTGATTTCATTCTTTAATGAGATTACAAGTTTGGTTGTAAAGTAACTGCACAGATGTAATATACTTTTGTAAGGCTTTTGTTTTAGGACTGCATGACATTTTGATTAAAAAATTAGCACTATAGATCAATAAATTACACATTAAATGAAGTACAAACTGGTTGACAGACCTCAAAATGTAGTTTTCAATGGGGAATCATCATTGAATTGAGGGTGTTTGTAGTGGGGTTCTGCAGCGATTGGTGCTAGGCCCAATGCTATTCAACATTTCCTTTAAAGAGCTGGAAGTAAATATAAAATCACTGCTAACAACATTTGTGGATGACACAAAGATTGGCTGACTGATAAATAATTATGAGGACAGGGCAACCATACAGAGCGATCTGGATCTTTCAGTTGTGTCGGCCCGTTCAAACAAAATGTATTTCATACAGACAAATGTAAAGTTACACAGCTCAGGAACAAGGAATGCAAGTCATACCTACAGAAGAGGGGACTGTGTCCTGGAAAGCAGTGACTCTGAGAAGGATTTCGGGATCATAGAGGACAAGCAATTCAACATGTTCTCCCAATGTGATGCTGTGGCAAAAAGGGCTAATACAATCCCTTGGATGTATAAACTGTGTGGCTCTCTAGCTGCAGCATTAAAGGTGGGTCTCGAGGTCCTAGCAAGAGTTTCTCCTGTTTTCCATACTGGGGTTCCCCTTTAGTTATTGCACAGAACCCCCTTGTGTTTTGGTTCCAGTGGACTGTTCCCTTTTAAATCTTATTTTTACTTTATTATTTTATCTTTATTTTTATTTTATCATTTACTCCCCTTTTTGATTCTCAGGATTGCTGGCTACTGCTACCTGTTGCTTCAAATGGCTGCATAAGCAATCAACTAGGAGCAGACATTTTTACTCCTGCTGACCAGAAGCAGTTGGAGGGGTTTGGGAGGAGGCAGCCAATAAGCTGGTTTGTTATGGCATATCCTACAAGCTTCTATGTTATACTGGCCAGATTCTAAATAGTTTGCCCCTGTTGCCTATACGCATAGGTATTTGCTAGGTAATGCACAGGTATAAGTAAAGGGAGTAGTGTAATGTGCCTACAAGGCCCGTATGACAATAAAGCTTAGCTGAACAAGACATAAAGCGCAAGAAATCTTAGCATAATCAGGAGTGACCTAGATCATAAGTTATCACAAGACAGAATGCTGTAAGGACTAAACTGCTGACAAATAACCACAAGGTGCTAGTTTATATCCTCTTGGGATATTTCAAGTTAGGAACATCAGCAGATGTCTGACCACAAAGTACCATGGTAACTAACTGGTATATATTACAATAAGCTTGAAGTAAATGAACTAGTAACCTATGGGAGAAGGGCATCCTATCATTAGTAGGGTAAGGAAATACATGTAAGGAAAAGAGGAGAAACCCCAACTGAATATGTATTGGGCATAATGGTATCAGTGCCAGCGTAACATATTATCGAAGTTGTATCCTAGCCTGTGTGCCCTGGGAGACATAATTCTTGGGAGATGCCAGGATGATGACCACTGGTGATGATGGTGAGTCGGACGATGAGGATGATGATTAACACTCTGGGTCCTTCTGCAAGGGATGAGTATATGGACTGGAGTGTTTGTGACTTTATTAATTGTGTTAATTCAACTATTGCAAATTCAAAAGGCTTTTCCTAAGTGTGAGTATTGCAACCGTGTATGTTATGGGTTCACAACTGAACAGTAATTCTAATAATATTGAGCCTGATCTTGGGACGAGAACCTAAACCTCAGAGTGTTAATTGGGAATTCTTAAGTGATTAAACATATAACTAATGCACAAAAAATTGATCAAGCAATACGCCTGACAGTGGTTCCTATTCATATGAAATACTTTCAGAAGTAATTGCTTATATGAAAGTCACATGCCACACAACACATTATAAAATTATGCTTTTTTTCCACTCTTCTTCTGGATCTCATTAGAGATGAAGCAGTAAAAATATCAACTAAATTGGTGGTTTACTGATTCTTGAACCATTTTGTTGGATCGTCTTTCCTCTTTGTGCAAATAATTTTGTAACATGGCTCATTCTGCATTGTTTTTATTAGGATTTTGAGACATTATTTCAAAATACGTAGTTACAATTAGCTGTCTGAAATTACATGTATACATGCTGAAGTTTATCAGGATCAAGTATCCTGCATTCTTAAAACACTCAATAACTCAATACCTCTTAACTAATAACTAAACAACTAATTAAATACAAAAAATACCTACGATGATGAAACATTAAGGTTGCAAATCAACAAAATGTGAAAAAAACAAAAAGTAAGACTATTGCAGCAAATTAATTTATCCATAAACCCTGTATTAAAGTGTATATTTAAAGAGTATAACAAGTAAGCAAACATTTGATATCCACAATGTTGACAAGCTAGAATGGTTATAAGTATCTAAATTTTTGCATCCTAATTCTTTCATTTTAATCCATTTAAATTTGCAACCTCAGTGTTTCATTAACATAAGTTGTTGTTTTTTTAAACCAAGAAACTTGTATGCAGAAAAACACAAATGGAAAATAAAAAAGGGGTAAAGTGATGTAGAGACCATCTGGATTCATTCCCCCAAAGCATCTAAAAATAAACTGAGTAATGTTTTGATGAGACATTCAGTACATCTCGAGAATACCTCAAGGGAAGAAGTTTCAGTCTCCCAACCCCCAACTCTCCAGGAGGCCAATGCCCTGGAACAAGAGAACACTCATAACAGATTCCAGTTCAGCTCATGCAATGTCAGGCTTTATTCTGAGAATACAATGCAGCACTAGAGGCTGAGGAACCAGCCAGCTGCTGTGTTGAGCAGATGCTGACTGGCACTAGCTGAGTTTTTATATAGCTGGAGTGGGCAGCCTTTATTGGGGCACACTATACTAATCCAATTACATTCCCTGCTCAGGCTGCAAAAGTTCCTTACAGCCAGGGAGAATGCACAAATGTCCCATCACCAAGCCCCTCTTGAAGGCAGGGTACAGGCATTCCTTTTCCCCAGGGGGAATGGACACAGACACAGACACCCAGCTTTCTCTCTCTAAAACCTATTTTATCCCTCCATGGGATCTTTTCAGTCTCTCTCTATAGTCCATTTTTCTTCCACCACAAGCTCTCTCCTCAGCTCTCTCTAATCCTCTTGTTTCCCAATCACATTAAATCTCGTGGAGTGTTTGGATCAGATTTGCCTTGTCCCTGGTCACAGGAGCATAGCCAGATTTTGGTTAATCTCCAATGTGAGGCCAATAAAACAGTGGATTTTACTACAGGTACCAGGAATGACTATATATACAAGCAAATAGCAAAGAAGCTGGCAGCGCTGGGAATTTACCAGACTGGTGACCAGCTCAGGGAGAGGATTAAGTGGCTAAAGACCAAGTACAGGAAAACCAGAGTCCAGAAACACACCTCAGGCAACTCGCCAACATCATGTCTGTTTTATGAGTTTGATAGGGTGCTCGTACTGCACCAAGCACAGAGCCAACAACATTGACCCGGATAGCCGGAATGGCAACCTGCTGGTCCCAGAATCCAGCATGGGAATTGATGGGAGCCAGCAGCAGGCGATGAATGAGCCGAACTGCTGCTGACACTGGTACCAGAAGAGACTTTGCTGCACGAACAACCACGGCACATCCTGGGGCTGTACTTGGAGGAGCTTTTTGATGCCCAAGGAACAGCCTGCTGCGGAACCTGCACCAGAAATGGCAGAAACTACCCCAGAGCCTAGTAAATTTTGGACTCCATTTTCATGTATATTATTAATATAGAAATGAGAGGAATTTCTGTTCTATGAACCAATGCAAAAGTTATTACAAGCCCCAGCTAGCAGCGTGTATCTGCTAATGGCAGATTGTATACCAGCACATTGACATCCCTCCATTTCCCCTCCCCCACACCACCACGTGGAATTCAAAATGGCAATCGGCAAATGCAAACTGTAAAAAAATGCCTCGAAAAGTGTATTTTCGATAGAAATGCGCACATTTTTGTAAGCCCATTCCTGTTTGTTAAAATAATAAAAACTTACATTGCCATCCTTGTGAGTACACTGCTTTCTGAATGATGTAATCACTCAATGGTGTAACGAGCAGCCTGAAAACACTGAACTAGAAGGAGGTAGTGTGGAAATGTGTTCCACTTACAAATATAGTCCATTTGAGTTAAATGTAGTCCCTGGGTGATTAAATCATTTGTCCCAAATACAACTGGGGTTTTAAAATTTGTCCATCTGTATACATCTCGAATGAGATTTCAATCTGCCAAATACACATTCAACAACCATTCTGCACCTGTTGAGAGTGTAATTAAACCTTCTTTTGCCAGGGCCTTTGATATCAGGGTACAGTTTCAGAAGCCAAGGCACTAGTGGGTAGGCAGGGTCCCCCAGAATAACAGTGGGAACCGTATTTCCATTTATAAAAATGACGTTTGGTGGGAATAGTGTCCCAGCCTGTCCTTGAATGTAAACTCCTGACCGGTGAAAAACCCTGGCATCATCAACTTTTTCACTGCAGCCCAGGTTGACGTTCATAAATCAGCCTCTGTGGTCCACAAGGACCTGCATAACAATGGAGTAATACCCTTTGCAGTTTATGTATCATGTGCTCCTTGAGGAGGGCAAACTATGGGCACATGAGTCCCACCAGTGGCTCCAGTGCAATTTGGAAACCCCATTGTCTCAAAGCAAGCAATAACTTCAGGAATATCTGTTATGCCCGCCACTTTGGCATAAATCACACACACCTGATTGCCTCAGAAACCTCCGCCACCACTGTACCCACAGTCAACTGTTGGTTGACAACAGACCTATAGCAGTTGGGAGCAGCCAGCTTCCAGATAGTTATACCAACCCATTTCTGAACCAGAAGGATGCCCTCATTCATATGTCTTTATGCTGGAGGGCCGAGGCAAGATTCTCACAGAGCTCCAGAAATGTAGCTTTCTTCATGCGAAAGATCTGGTCCCACTGCTGGTCATTCCAGGTCTGCAAAAATGATGTGGTCCCACCAGTCTGTGCTTCTGCCCCGTTCCACAAGTGACAGCCTACATAGGGGGCATCAGCAGCTACAGCGAGTGAAATGAGCAGCAGCATCCAGTTTGAGTCTGCCATCCTCCTCCTCCTCCTGCTGCTCCATCATTAGCTCTGTCAGGTGCCTTCGGTGAGTCAGAAAATGCCAGAGAAATGTCCACCAGCATCTCATAGAAGCTCTGGCCATTTCCAGAAATGGGAGTGGAAGCACAAGCGAGATAAGTTCTTCAAATGGTGCCTCCTCTGTGTTGCTGGCTCCGGTTGCTGAGAGCACACAAAACAAAATGATGGCTTGGCAGGCTGTTTAATGTGTTGACAGACTATTCAAACTTCCTGTAGCGTACAGGAGGGACAGTGAAGTTTTCCCACGCTGCACCATGAACAAAGGGCTAGAGCGGACACACTTTGTGAGGGTGCTAGGAAGTATGGGATATGGTTGGTTGGACTTGGGTCTGCATAATGGAGTGTGGATGCCGGAGCCCCAGCCCGATTTAAAAAATTCTCAACCTAAGGTTGACAATCAGTGCAAATACTCAAGCCTTGGGTTCTCAAATCCAGGATACACTGACTTGAGTCCCCCCTCCTGGGCTCCAGCCCAAGCCTGAACATCTACGCTGGAATTTTATAGCCCCACAAGCCTTAGTCAGCTGACATGGGCCAGCCACGGGTGTTCTTTGCAGTGTACACATATCCCTAAAGAGTGAGATCTTTTGGGGCATACGCTCCCTACTTCTCTCAGGCAGCTCTCCAGATCTGAATCAGCCTGTTCCTGCCTCCAGAGATGAGATCCCAGGAAGCACAGTCTCACGGCTGCCAACCATTTGTCCTTCCACGACCTGTGTATCTTAAAACTTGGTAGAGATTTTTAGTGCACATGCCAGGAAGAGATTGTTTCACTGTTTATACAGCTGTTTGGAGAAGAGAACCAAATTTTGTAATTTTTTTAAACTTTCAAACAAATTTCTTAAGCTATCCACTTACAACCCCATTCCCTTAGTACTGAAAAGATTCAACTTTTTTTCAGACTGATCTTGTTAACAAGAGTTTTACTGATTTGTGGGTTGGATTTTCAGAGATGTGGATGCTTAACGCTCCTGAAAATCCACCACTCTGAGTCAAATCCAAAGCACGTTGAAGTCAATGGGGAGACTGCCACTCACTTCATTGGGCATTGGGTCAGGTCCGTTGTGCACTAAAGAAGGATATAGTACTAATTTTTAACTTGTGGCAATGTGATTGGAAGAGAAGATACTCAATACAATCAAATGTAAATGGTTATTCAAATTGAAAAATTTCTAATTTCTTCATTTCGGCATTAAGCAGACCTACAGTATTGTTGTAACCACTCTGTGTGCTTGGCTTTACTGTATATTTTAATCATGCATTCAGCTCCAGGGACCTACATAATTTAAGTGATCATAATTATACCTAAGGATCATATGGATGGACCAAAATATCAGACTGCTTTTACCAGAATGCTGCTTTCAATTCTGTTTTCTTATTTTTGTAATGTGATGCTTTCAGTTACATGTCTGTTCTGATGACAAGAGCTATTGGGAAGATGGACATACAGAACAATGACCAAAAATGAACCCAGGTCTGAGGCACAGCCTGCCTTTCACAGTTTAGTTTATTACACCACACTACATTTCTGATTCTCACTGCACTTAACGGGGGGGGGGGAGGGGGGAGAGAGAGTGAGTCTCGGTACTACCAAAAAGGTGCTGTTGCTCTCTCTGTCATGTCACTAAATGTGAAATGGGTTCTGAACCACAGCATAAGTTTCTCTACAAAGCTCTTCACAAAAGATTACCTCTGCTGAATGCAGCATAATATTGGCATTGCTAATTGGATCAAACTAGAACAGTATGAATAATACATTACATGCACCAATCAATGTTACAGTGTAATGGAGTGATGGAAAATATTCTTCAGGAAAACAGAGGAAGAAGTTCTGAACACAAATATTGTATGTTAATTCATTTATTATCTTTACTGGATGAAAACAAGAAGGAACTGTTGCAATGCTGACAAAAGAATGTAAAAGCAATATAAATGTTGCTTTATCCTTTCCAAATTATTCATCTACAAATCATCCAGAGTAGTATTTATTATTGCTCTGAAGCTATTTTATTCCTATCTGTTTTTTGCAGGATCTAAGCTTCCCTAGGTTTTTTTTTTTAATTGTTTCTAGTCATTCTGGTTGTGAAAATTCCCTTTCAAGTCCAATGGCCGCTGGTGCCATACATTACTGGGGGAGCTGCAGGCTGCGCCTCACCTCCTAACACCCCCTGCTGGTAAGACAAACTCTCAAAGTGAAAAAGTGGGACACTGTGTTCAGTGGAAGGGTGGTCCCACAAGAACATGTTCCAGGGGGAAATGGGGGAAGATGCTTGACAGTCTCCCCATGTCAGACTTAAAAACTGGGACATTTTACACTAAAGGGCAGTTTGCAGAACCAGTATTTATCCCTTGGTGACCCAAGTTTGCTGTTCTCTCCTAGTTCTAACCTCCCCACTTCCAATTTAGCACTTACCCTCCTATCTCCCCCTCCTATCTCACTCTCATTCTCAATTGACTCTATTCTCCACTGTAGTCAATCCTGCATACTCAATCCAGCCACACAGACAGTTCCAAAACTCTCTCCCTTAGAACCACCACAGGCTCAGAATACCCAACACCGACACCCCCATCTTCCAGACTCAGGCCATGTCTATACATGCAGCAGCGCAGCTGTATTGGGTGAAGACACTCCATGCTGATGAGAGAGAGCTCTCCAGTCAGCATAATGAAGCCACCTCTGCAAACAGTAGAAATTTCTCCTGCGGACATAGCGCTGTGCACATGAGCGCTTGTGTCAGTGTGGTTTATTCACACCCCTGAGCAATATAAGTTATGCCAACATCAGCTGTAGCATAGACATAACCTCAGAAAACTCATCCTCAGAACTCTTTCCCCTCCTACCTGACACCCATTATCACCAAGCTCAGAACTACTCAGTTCAGCACATATATGCTACAGTGCTTGGAGAAGCAAAAGCAGAGGCTGTAAGGAGCCCTGTGCTCTAAATCGTCCAATAGAAGACTGTATTTGCTGCTCTGTGCCTCCTCCCCGTTGCTACTTGTAGCCCATGTGCTACAATGGCTCAAGGAGCTGAAGATAAGAAGGAGCATGTGGTCTCTCCCATCATTTAAAAAAACAAAACTAAACTAAAAAAGGCCTTGACCCCACCCTCTCAAATTATCACCCCATCTCCCTGCTCCCCTTCAGCTCCACACTCAGTGAGTGCACTGTATACAACTGCTGTCTTAAATTTTGTCCTCTTGTTACATTTGTCCTCTTTGTCCCACCCCGCTACCCCCAAATCTGGCTTCCACCCATACACTCCACTGAAATTACTCTCACTAAAGTCTCTAATGACCTCTTCCTGGCCAAATTTCAGAGCTAGTACTCCCTCTTCACCTTCCTTGGCCTTGGCCGCCTTTGACAATGCCAATGACATAATTATCATCTCAAAATCCTGTCACCCATAGGCTTTTGTGACTCCACTCTCCTATGGTTCTCTTTCATATCACTCCATCGGCTTGTTCGGCTCATCCACCTGTTATGTTTTGTTTTTTAGATTGTAAGCTATTTGGGGCCAACCTGGTTGTGGCTATGAGGCACTACTGCAAAATAAATGCTAAAATAATGGAAAATGTTAGGATACCTTAATTATAGGCATTGCTACCTGTGCCAGCTATAATAATAGCAGCAACAAACAGCCTTATAATCTGCTTCCGTGGTGCTAATGGAAATAGTGCTCTGTATCTTTTTCCTCTGCTGCCTGAAGTCTCTGCGCTGCCCCAATCTCAGTCCTAGTGCAGGACAAAGTAGCCTGGTCTGGTCTAACTTGTGTCAGCTGGCTAGTTCCACTGAGGGCTGTGGTCCCCAAGAAACCATAGTACAGTCACTCCCCCATCTATGCCCCAGAATCTGCCCCCCAAAGGGGTTGATTGAGGCCCCTTGATCTTTTTGAAATGGGTGATCCTGCAGTTGAAAAGGGTGTATACCACTGGCCTTTAGCACTTGTTATGTATCCACATTCCCCAGATCACGCATCTTCCAAAGTGTGGCATTTGAGGAAATGATTCACAGCTTTTGGCCTCTAGGCAAAGTGGCTAGTTGATTGATATAATGTGCCTCAAGGGATATATAGACCTGTCTCAGTCACGAAACTGTCAGTTCCTTTTCAACCTAGGACTTAAATTATTGAGTAGTTCAACTCTCTAAGGGAGGGCTGGGTGACCATAGATCCATAATATTTTCAAAGAATCTCTATTGCAGGTAAACAACTCCTTAAGACTAAAATCCTAGAGGGAAGTCTCTATAGACATAATCAGCATAGAATAATAACTGCTGATAATGAAAAAAAATCTGTGTAGAAAGAGATTTTTTCATGACTTCTAAAAAATGAACCAATTTAGAGCACCACCCACTTAGATTTAGGGCCAGATCCTCAGGAGTGTAAATCAATATAAATATAATCTCAGTGACTTGGTGGAGCTACTCTAATTTACACTAGCTGAGCATGAGGTCCTGTATGTCTCAAAGTAACGTTATCACAGGATCATAGAAATGTTGTGCTGGAAGGGGCCTCAAGAAGTCATCAAGTCCAATCCCCTGCAATAAGCAGGACCCAAGTAAACCTACATCTTCCCTGACAGGCATTTGCCCAGCCTGTTCTTAAAAACCTCCAGTGATGGAGATTCCACAAACTCTCTTGGAAGCCTATTCCACAACTTAAGTACCCTTATAATTAGACAGTTTTTCCTAATATCTAACGTAAATCTCCCTTGCTGCAGATTAAGCCCATTACTCTTGTTCTACCTCCAGTGAACATGCAGGACAATTGATCACCACCTTCTTTATAACGGCCCTTAACATAGTTGAAGATTTATTAGGTGCCCACCTCAGTCTTCTTTTCTCAAGACTAAACATGTAAATGCTCACTTTTTCTAACCTTTCCTCATAGATAGGTTTTCTAAATCTTATATATCATTTTTCTTGCTCTCCTCTGGACTCTCTCCAATTTGTCCACATCCTTCCTAAAGCGTGGTGCCCAGAATTCAGCACAGTACTCCAGCCGTGCCAAATACAGCAGGACAATTACGTCCCATGTCTCACATATGATATTCCAGTTAATACACCCCAGAATATTAGCCTTTTTCACAGCTGCATCTCATAGTTGACTCATATTCAATTTGTGATCCACTATAACTCCCGATCCTTTTCAGCAGTACTACCTCCTAGCCAGTTATTTCCCATTTTGTTGTTGTGCATTTGATTTTTCCTTCCTAAATGAAGTACTTTGTACTTGCCCTTATTGAATTTCAACTTGCTGAATTCAGATCAATTCTCTAATTTGTCAAGGTTGTTTTGAATCCTCTCCTTCAAAGTATTTGCAATCCCTCCCATTTTAGTGTCATCTGCTAATTTTATAATTACTCTTTACTCCATTATTCAAGTCACGAATGAAAATATTGAATAGTACTGGACCCAAGACTGACCCTGCCAAACCCCAATAGATACTAGTTTGAGAGCAAACCATTGATAATTACTTTTGAGTATGACCTTTCAACCAGTTCTGCACCACTTTACAGTAATTTCATCTAGACCACATTTCCCTAGTTTGTTTATGAGAATATCATGTCAGACTGTGTCAAAAGCCTTACTAAAATCAAGATATATTACATGTACTGCTTTCACCCATGTATTAGGGCAGTAACCCTGTCAAAGAAGGAAATTAGATTGGTTTGATTTGTTCCTGACTAATCCATGCTGGCTATTCCTTATAACCCTAATATCCTCCAGGTGCTTACAAACTGATTGTTTATTAATTTGTTCCAATATCTTTCCAGGTATCAAAGTTAGGCTACCTGGTATAATTCCCTAGGTCCTCTTTGTTCCCCTTTTGAAAGATAGTTGAGTTGAGTATCTGGTCACCATTACCTTTTTTGTGAAGACTGAAGCAAAATAGGTATTAAACACCTCAGCCTTCTTGATGTCATCAGCTATTCACTCTCCTTCTCTGCTAAGCAGAGGTCCTATACTTTCCTTCCTTACTGAGAACATCCCACAACCCCATGAGTCACAGTTCTTTCTTTCTTTCCGAGACAGAACAAACAATAGTGGCAGTTTTCCATAAAGGGCATCTTTATAATGCCATACACCACGTCAAGGAACATAGCAACAGTATCAAGGAACACAGCAAAAATAGCAACCATCTAATTTTAAAATTATTTTTACAACAAAAACTAATATTTTGCAAAAATACTGTGTTGTAAGTTTATATAGAACTTTTTATGATTATTTTGTAGGACTGCTTGCATGCCTAGATTAAAAGAAAGACAATTTATGTAACTGTTTAGACACTTATTAAGCATTCTTCGCAAAATTTGAAGCCCTAAGCCCTTGCTTAGACACGTGAAATACAGACAAGAATGAAAGTCCTCAAACAGAAGCTACCTTATAAAGTTGGTTGTGAGCAGTTTCCCCCTATTTAGCCAAAACACGTGGGCAGGATTAAAGCTAATGAGTTGCTAAAAGTAGCAATCACTTGTGGTTTTGGGAAAAGAGGGGTAATTAAAAGGGACACTAATTATTAACATTTTGCACAACTATCATCAAAAACCAAAATACAGGAAGCACTTCTGACTGATTTCATTACAAAGTTGAAGCTAATACCAGGTTCACAGAAAGCGTCCAAGGTTTCAAGTGAGCCTGGGCCAAATTTTTATTTCACATCTTAAGCAAGTGAAATTCAAGGCTTTGCATAGTTTTGATAAAGAAAGAAAGAATGCAAGTGAAATTAGGTGGTTTCAGGCAAGTTTTGCTTTGGATTTTGGGGTTTGTTCAAATTCAAACTCAAACTGAGTATTTGTTCACAGCTGGTAGCAAGGAACAGTACAACAGATCATTTGAGACAGGGATGGTGTTTTTGGCCTTTGTTCATACAGCACCTAGAATGCTTAGGTTCTGGGCCATGATTAGGGCTCCTAGGCGCTACAATAATGCAAATGAATAATACTAATAAAAACAGTAACAAAGGTACCTTTTAAAACAGCATCAAAGAATTAAAATTAAACGGAAAAAGAATACCACAAAGCACTCCATTCATTCTGCGTCCACCCACTATATTGCTAGGGAAAATGTGCCACCTTTATGCTGGAATTAGGAACGAGGCCCAACAGATCTACACCCAAAGTTTAAATTTTTTTTTTTCAGGGCCACAATGTAGCTTTCCAGATTCTATTTCCAACCTGATGTACAATGTATTCTATAAAACTTAGCAAGCAATTATCTTTTGCATATGAAAAATAATTGTCACAACACACACATTTTCTCATTAGTGATTGCAAGATTCTTAAATGTTTTCCTCTCTTCTCCTTCTCTAAATCTGTAAAGTCTGGACAAAACTGAGGTAGGAATAAGACCTGATGATCTTAACACTTTTCTTTTGGCTCTGTCAAGTTTTAATGGTATGGGAAAGGTCAATAACTCATTCACTTCAGACTAGGGACTGGGATAAATCCAATAATTTAGATAAACAGCACATCAGCAACTACAGTACTTGAATCTGAAATCATCATATTGTGCAATAGCTATCCTAAATATCTTCACGTTCTTATCACTCTAACCTTCGTCCTCCTTCTTTCTCACCCTGTTTTCTAAACACACTGATATGCATTGTGTTAAATTTAGACTGTAAGCTCTTTGGAGAAGAGACTATGTTTGGTCTGTGTTTGTACACCATCAAGCACAATGGGACCATGATCCTAATTAGTGTCTTTAGAAGCTCTTGTAATATAAATAATTTTAATTATGAACATTTGGCTAGATTCGAGTTATATACATTATCTTAATGGGTAGATTCATGAAAGGTAGAGTTGAAGCTGGACATTCCTTTGAGATTTTTTGCATACACATTATAGTTTTCCATTTTGGACAAAAATATATATGTAATTTTCCTCAGCTGACCAAGTACCTCCAACACTTATTAAAATGCCTTTTAAGACCCAATTTCTTTTTTGAAAATGTTCTGAAAGCCATTGTTAGCTTTAATAAGATAAAGAAGACTATATTTCTATGGGATATCTTCTCCATTCAGGTATTTAGTGCCCAACATCAAAGCCAGTTATGCACATAAATCTTCAGTAACTTAAGATCAAGAAGGAAATAAAGTGCACATAAGAGATGATTTTTGTCAGTAGAAATTTTGCCTGAGTTAGAACTAGAAGGTCAGGCTCAAATTATGCATTTCAGCCTACAGCCCATTATTCTCCCACGACGTATAAGTTACTTGGAAGAAGAACTGCCATTCTCTCTCTCATATACATTTTTAAAAGTAAATACCCAATAAAAATTAAAATCAACTAATCATTAAATATTTATTTCTTGTGATATCTATCTATTATAGTAACCATCAAAATAACATTTACATAAAAGGACGAAATGCCCCTTCCTGTCTTAGCAGAGGAAGGAGTTGTTTGGTCAGACAGAGTGAGATGACAATGCCTTGAAGTCCTAGTTAGAGGAAATGCATCCCCTCTTGCACCAGGACTTTCCTTCCTTCTCTCTTCCTTATGGCCAGAATGCACATGCACATCATGCATGAGTGGGGACTCGGGCTGGTGAGAGTGGAGTAGAGTCTTTACCTCCCTTAACCACCACTGGCCTGATCAGGGGGGAAAGGAAGATGACTGGTGATTAAGCATTTCCAGGCATGCAGCAGCAATTCTTGCCTGGAAATGCCTACTCTGACCTATCGGTGGTATAATATTTATAGCTGGGTTTCCAGGTTTGCTGTACATCTGACCAGAACACGTTTTAGGACCAGGAAAAAATGTCCTTCTGGGCAAGCCTGGAAACACATTTATTTTCCTTCTTCACAGCATCCCTCGAAGTCTGGTAGGTGAGATAATAAAGATAAGACATAGTACAAGTGGGCTTAGTTATCAATTTAGCAAGAGGGGATTGGCTATTAGTCCCAACATATACTCTTTTGGATGCCTGGTGTGAGGACATTTAACCCTGTACTGGATTAAATTAATGCCTGGAAGTTTGGGGGAGAGGGTCAGTTTCCCCACTCCTTAATATTAAAGTTAAAGAAGTTGGGTCCTACCACTTTAAAGACACTGATGTGTCAATTTTCATTCTCCCGGGTGTCCTGATCAAGGAATTATTTACATGTTATTGTGAAACAAAGCACAATGCATTATAAATTCTATGCAGTGGCATCAGAGTAGCTAAAATGAAAGAAAGAAGTAGCCCACGATTATGGAAGGTAGTATGTCTAGTATAGTGTGTGTGGGAAAAGAAGGCAGGAATTCCTGAATTTTAATCCCAAATCTGCTGCTAATTTGCCTTGTAGTCTATGATAAATTACCAAACGTGCATGTAATACAGGAATAATAATGCTTAGTTATCTACAACACACAGGCAGTATTAGTATTTATCAATACTTGAATAGATCACTGTAGATTTAACATGCTAAATATTAGAAATTAATAACTCTTTAAATGGGTTTTTCTGTATTACTGTTTCTCCTGGCTAGTTCTGGGTAAAAACTCTCTATGTGAGTTTCAGCAAGCTATATGACAGAGAAAACCTACTGATAGAAGATCTCTGTACTTGTTTTGATATTTTATAAATTATCAACTTCTTTTATTCAAATTCCTTCCTTTCACAACATTGCAAGCACATGAAAGGAAAGCAAGGATATATTTTGCAATCATTGTCTTTTGCTGCACTCTGCTGGAATAATGCATTTTCCATGTGAAAGTAGTGGTACTCCATATATTGTTTTAATAAACAATGTGAAATTGCACAGTCATAGAGAACAGCGTAATTCATTGTCTCATTTCACATGAGAAATTAGACTGATTTTCAGCATTTACATTTTTCAAACAAGGGTGCCTAAAATTAGGCATCCAAATCCATATTTATGTATCCAAATAAGAGTGGCTCAGTTTTCAAAGGTATTGAGACCCCTACAGGTGTCATCAGCTTCAATAGGGTTTGAGAGGACTGAACCCTTCTGAAAATAAAACTACTAAATTCCACATTTACGTACTTTAAGCATTCAGATTGGAAAATGTTGGCCTTATACGTTTTATTTTGAATATCCCTTTTTAATTTGATAAACATGCCATGTTAAAAAAAAAAGTAACATACACATATAAAACAACTTCTCATTCTACCCCAAAACAGAATAGTGAATGCTGACAAAACAGTATAAACTTAACATTTACATAAGCTGAAGCCAGACTTTAATCTTTTTTAAATTTACTAACTTTCACTGACCATATTATGCAAGATATAAGTTTTAGTCCCATTTGTTATATTACTAAACAAAACCTGATGAGGCTTGCTTGGAACAGATGGAGAGGCAGACCCTCAGCTCGTTTAAATTGTCATAGCTCTATTGACTTCAATGAAGTTCTATCACAATTTACTCCAGCTGAGGATCTGCCCTGAAATGACCCAAACATGTCAAGTCTCAAACTAAACATAACTTCCTTCTGGCGTTCCCACCCACAAATATGCATCTGTGTCGAAACAAAGAGTGGATATCTTCTGGTAAAAAGTAAATCTATTTGCATTGGTCCAGAACTTCATGAGAAAGGGGGGAAATAAATAACACAGATGCAATGGAACAGAAACGTGGCAAGTTTATTTCAGCAATCTTCTGAGCAGGAGAAAAAAATTTCACCCTGAGTCCTGTCGTGGTGTTTCACACTGGCCCTGGTCCCAGGGCACATAACATACTTCTCAATTTTTACTAATACCTGCTAAAATTATGTCTTGGCCTCTTTGATTGGAAAGAAAATAACTCTATACTTTATACTCTTTAAGAGATTTATGTGGATTATAGAGTCTTCACGGAGAAAGTTTTCCGTGGAACATTTCTCTTGAAAAGAATTCTTAGGCAGTTTTTGACTCTTCACAGATTTCCTTGCTGAACTCAAATAGCAGACAAAATACAGTCAAGGGTCAACGAACCACAAAAAACATATACAGATTGAAGAAATGGCCTCAGTGATTACAGCTACCCAAACCCGAAAGTGGTGCCAGTAAAAAAGGCGAACATGACAAAAATATTAATCAGAGAAATTATTGGCTTCAAAGGTTGAACTACCGACCTAAAATTGGGGAGACTAGCAGTTTTTCTGTAAATGCACATCTGGGAGTTTGTTCCTATTTCTTTTGCCTAATAAAACAATTTAACAAGACATATGTGAGTTAATTCAGACAGCGAAGACAATTTCCCAGAAAAACAAACCCAAACACTAAGAGCAAAATGTTCCTCTGGTCCATGAATGAATCAGAGCTGGAGGAGAACAGCATATGAATGAGGTGCAGTAGAGTTTTCTCTGCATGCTCCATTCCTGGTCCCAGTAGGAAATTCTGCCTGCACTGAAAGTATAAGTAGAAAACCCCACTCAACATGTAAGAATGGCAGAGGATAGAAGGGCAAGAGAAGATTTTGAGCCTCTAAAGGTAAACTGAAAATTCAGCCAACATTAGAGGAATGGTTAGGGATAACAGGGATTGGGTACTGAACTGGAATAGTGGTGGGGAGCTTAATCATATGCAAATTTAACTCAGGAAAGCTCATGGGAATGGAAGAGGAAGGGAGGCACCAGCATGAATGGGAGGAAGCTATAGGTATGCAGTTGGAAGGATGAGGAAGGGAGAAGACACAGGAACAAATTAATGTATATGAGGCACAGAGGAGACTGAAGCTGAATTGGAAAGAGAATATGATCCTATACAAGGAATTGCAGAGATGCTCCATTCCAGGGAGTGGTGGGGAATTGGGGTCAGATTAGTACTACTACTGCTGATAGGGTGTGGTGGCTTCACTTTACCTAATGTCTTAATGAACCTCCAAAAGAGGCCCTGTTTGCTTGTTCCCTTAAGATGTGGGCATTCATGACTACAACACACAGATGGTGAGTCGGTTTTGGCAGGACATCTACCTTCCTTGAAAGCACACCTTATTACCTGGTGGTAATGCAGATTTGCAGCAGACAAAAGATTCCACCACTATGGATCCATAGTGGCTTCTCAGAAGAGTGGTGAGCAAGATGTGTGGCTGCACACCTTTTACACATTTTGGGTACTTCTACACAGTGGAATTCTTGATAAAAATGTGGCCTTCACAAGAAGAAATATATCCAAACTGTGATGCACATCACTACAATCAGCTAAAACATTTGTCATGCTCAGTAAAAGATAGTGCTAGATAAAGCAAAAGAGAATGCAAAAATAATACACTACAGTATATGCTGGGTAATGTTGTCAAGATCCACTTCAAGCTGTACATTGTGGTTTATAATGACTGCATATATTTCTACACAGCAAACTAAAATAGATGTGAAATTGAGATGAAACACAAAACTGTGGTCTTCACATTTAAAAAAATGGAAAAATAATTGTTCACAGACATTTTAATAAATTGTATCTCTAATGACTACAACTAAAGAAATATCCAAACATTTAAAAGAAGAGTAGCTAAAAGAGAGTTATTCGCCTAAATGTAGTCTGCTTTATATTTGTTTCTACAGTGCAGATAGTAAAAACAATTTGTGAGAGCTTCACATAATCTTTAAAACTGAAAAGAATCATTGTAATAAGAAGATAGTACTTATTCAAGCTAGACAGCCTTTTTTAAAGTAAAGTCGTTTTTTCAGTTGTATTTAAAGAACAATTTATGCATTTATTAGAACATAGTGTGTTCATTAAAGGGGGGGAAGTAAACAAAAATAGAAGATTACATGCAAAAAGCTTAGCTCAGTTTTTCTCTAAATTCCCAAATCCAATTCAAATTAGAACTGAGACAAGGGCTACTGTTTTCTTTAAAATAACAAATATTCTAATTAACTAGCAAATATTTAACCCATGGCTAAAACTCTGCTCTTTAAAGAAAGACTAAATAATGAGGGGTAATTAAGGTAGCAAGGGCAAAAGGTTACTTATTTAGAGTATTTCTATGGTAAGGTGTTTAAATTATAGGTTTTATTCAAAACGTATGGGCCAATGCACAAGAAAAAAAATGCAATTTTAATGGAATGCAGAACAAATTAACATTTTAACATTATAATACTACTCAATTGTATAATGGGATTTTGCTAAGTGTCACAGACCAGAAAATAAAAGTAACACTCCAAGGTATGCTTGTTAACCTCTTCAAGCTAAACATATTATAGGACTACTGACAGCTGTAAATAGACACATTGTAACATGAAAGACTGAATTCAAAAGTACCTATCAGGTTTTTTAAAAAACAGAGGTGTGCAGAAAGTGTAGCTGAACAAGATAAAAATATGTTGTTCGTATCAAATTACCTTCAGACTTTTGTAAGGAGGAGTTTCACAAAGATTTCCCCCATTTCTCTGATTTTCATGGCCCGTCTCTTCATCAATCCCCCTCTATCTAACCACATGTTACAGCAACTTAGACTGAAGACGACTCCCTTCAAAGCCTATATGTACCACCTTCTAGATTGGTCAAAAGGCTTTCTGCAAAACACATGAATTACTCTCTCTCCCTGATAGAGGCTGCCTCCACACCACATTCAAACCCTGTTGACACAGGGCCCTGATCCAGCAAAGCATATAACTATGTGCTTAACTTAAAGCAGTTTCAATAGTTCCAAAATTGCTCCACAATGAATTGCCAGGGGAAAAAAATTAATGAATTATGGGCTCAAAGAAACCATGTTAACATAGGAATTTATTGCACATTGAGAGAAGAGAATATATCCAGAGTACCCGAAGGCTTATATGGTCATTTAATCATTTATTGATGACTTATTAGTAAAACTCCTCTAAGTAATTCAATGTAATTAAGAAAGAGTTGTAAGAATTATTCAGTACTAAACCATACAATAAATTTATTGAAAAGCAACATTATTCAATACTGAATTATGCATTATTGCATCTTGAATACAGTGTAGCATTCCTGCAAGTGTGTCAAGAAATCTCATTATTCTTCTTCATCACGTTTCAGAATGTCTAATTGCAATTACGTTTCTTTTTAAAAGGTTTATTTTTCACTCAAAAATAATAGAAAAAATACTTTATTCCATAAAAACTTTAATATAGCAATTACATAAAGATAATGGGATATACTGTTCCGTTTGTTTTCCTATTCCTCAGCCCCCAACATCAGTGTATTGCACTCACCTTATTTTAAAAAAACGCTGTCTAAAATTGTCCACAGTGGGATAATTAAAAGATTCCCAATGTGGAATTACTAACAATATGAAAGTTACTAGTTAAGCACAAATAAAATATGAGTTAGGTCTGTGAGACTATGCCAATTGGCAAAAATAAATTGAGAATAAGCTTTTTTCTCCTTTTTGGGGGGGGTCCGTTTACAGATTTAACCCACATTTTAGCTCCAACATAAACTTTTCTTTTTATTAAAAGATCTAAATTGGAAAAATGACCACACAAGTTAAGTTCTTCCTCAGAGAAGTAGTGGTGAGACCAGGAGTTTGAGCTGAGATTGTGCTGACTTTAAGGAATGCAGAACCAGAGGAAGACAAAAAAATGTTATAAATGTAGAGCGAATCTGCTATTTAACACTGTTTTTCTTGTAGTTCATAATAGGTAAGTGCTGGGTTATTTATTTCTACGGAGAGTTCTTTTAAGTTGTTTTTCTTCAAGGATCCATAGTCCTGGATTATGTTGCATCTGGTGAGTGGCATCAAGAAAAATTCATTGTTCACAATTAACTAGAAGCAAAATCTATTAGGGTACCCATAATGAGTGCCATAATCATGATTTTATATGCCATGTAGCCCAGTAGCTAGAGTACTGGATTGGGAATCAGAAAACCTGGGTTCTATTTTCTAGTCTGCTGGGTGACCTTGGGCAAGTCATGTCACATCTCTGTGCCCCCGTTTCCCCTTCTGTAAAATGTTGAAATGATACTACATACACCCCTCTCTACAGAATCAACTTTTCTACTGCTGTGAATGCGTGTTAAAATGTTTTTAACACTTTGGGAATTTGGGGGCCTGTTAGTGGCTCACCTACACTTTCCATCCATGCTGCTTTAGCAGACCACACAGCTGTCTCCTTAGAATAGAAAGCAGCAGATCTTCCAGTATCAAAATGCCTGTTATTATGGTGTTCTCCCCTCTGCATGCAGTCATGCAAAAATAAGTATCAAACAAGGAGATTTGTTTCAGATTCTTGACACAATACAGATATTGGGAGTAAGTTTAGACTCCCTCACCTCAAACTTACCCAGCTTTGGCAAGATGCCAGAGTATGCAATATCTATTCACGTACTGTTAGTTTTCTTTTCACCTACCACCGACTATTAAACAGAATACATCATAGAAAGTCAAAACTGACAGATTTCAATGTTTTTCTTTGCTACTGTATCACAAGGGCCTCTCCACCACTCCCTCAAAATCCCCTTGCATGCTAGCATAAAAAGAATCACCATGGAGCAGTGGCTGTTCTCCATGGCCATTCTGCAGGGCTTGGCCAACATGCAGCAACAATTTTCTGAATCCATTATCATCAAAAGAAGTGGAGGTGCTCACTAACTTAAATATCTATTTGCAATAAACCTTAGGGAAAAAAAACTGAGTAATTCTCAATGCTGGGCAAAAAATAAAGACTACAAACTCTGCATATATTATTATGGGTTATTCAGTATCATAATTTGGATGCTTGCTAAGTACACGAAAAGCTTTGTTATCCAGCATGTTGGGGGAATGGCAGGTGCTGGTTAGTCAAAAATTCCGATTAACTAAGAGTTATACTTACCAATGGAGGGAGGCAGTTTGGGTCCGGGAGGGGGCTCAGGACTGGGGGTCAGGACGCGAGAGGGGGGGTGGGTTCTGGGAGGGAGTTGGGGTGTGGGAGGGGGCTTGGGGCAGAAGTTTGGGACACGGGATCTGGGCAGCACTCACCTTGCGTGGCTCCCCACAAAAAGCGACATGTTCCTGACGCTCCTAGGTGGAGGAGCGGACAGGTGGCTCCGTGCGCTGCCTCCGCCCACAGGCACCACCCCTGCAGCTCCCATTGGCTACGGTTCCCGGCTAATGGGAGCTGCAGAGCCAGCATTCGGGGAGGGGGCAGCGCATGGAGCCCCCATGGCCGTTCCTCCACCTAGGAGCAGCAGGGACAAGTTGATGTTATTTAAAATTTAAAGCCCTTAGTGCTATGGAATCCAGTTACCCGAGAGACCATCTTCAACCTTGTAGCTTGTCAAAACAGTTAATGGTGGCTTGTAGACTGTTGCTCAGTGAAGCATCTCTGCCTTTGAAATTTCCTTTCTTCAGCATCCAACAGAACCCAGGTTTAGTGAGCTTCAGGAAATGAGCAAATGCCCCTTTATTTTGGTCAACATTTGATTGAATGTTGTGGTCTGCTTTTTAGTTTAGTTTATTTTTCATTATTGTATGTGTTACTCTGCTTGCTTGCTTTTTTCTGGTTCTGTTGGGCTGTTTTGCATTTTGTATCAGAAAGACCTACCACTACTTGCTAGTCAGAGTTACGGAAGTTGCAGTTTCAGTTTGTGTATCCATCCCTCTTGAGGTAGCATTGGTAACTTATGTAAACAATTTTTGCAGCTGAAGCACTTAGTTGCTATGATAATAGAACTAGAACTGTCACAATTACTAGAATGAGTACATAAAATACACAAACAAAAACCCGAATACAAGCATAAAGAGAGTTATTACCATTTCAGGCCAAAACACCTGAAAGGCTCTTTCAATAGGAGTTCTCCTAAAAAGTTTAGGGGAAATTAATTGAGATGGCATTCTGAATATATTGATATACATTCTCCGGACCAAATTATTTTCTCATTTACACTGCCATAAATCTAAAGTAACTCCTTTGTAGTCACTCCAGAATTGCTCTTGTATAACAGAGTAAAATTTGTCTTTCTATATCAAATACTGCTGCAGTTAACTTCTTTAGTATAAGTTCATTCATTTTTTGTGATACTGGATATATTAAAACACATGAGTCACAGAAAAAAGGGTTCGGAAACAATGAACCAATGGAATGAAGAAATCATTTAAGAGAATGGGAAAACACTTAATGCATAATGATTCATACATAATACTGCATGAATAATTGTCTAAAGAAACACTAAGCAATGAAGATTTTTAAATGTCAGCATATTCCACAAAGCTAAATGAATAAATGATAAAAAACTTAACACTTCCTGAAAATTAACAAGGGAAATACAATTAATCTAGCCCTGTTCCAGGTTACTAACAGACAAGGGGCAATGAAACTTTCATGGTGACATAACTGAGAGTCCCTGAACTACAGATAAACACAGCCATCTCTCAAGAGGTTGGAAGTAAAACAGACATAAGTGAATCTTTGACTGGAAGAGTCAGAATCCCGCTTATGTGTTAAAAATCTTCCTCAAAGTACTCTACTACAATATACAGATCAAATTGTCATTGAAATATAATTCTTCCACTGTGCCACCATTTAGAATTATTACTAAACTTATTGAAAACAGATGTCAAGAATTCTTTGAGGCATTTAATAATAAAACTCCTGAGGCTGTTATCATCATAGAATAAATCATAACTGATCCTTGAAGGATGAGTCTTGTTAATAACCTAGAAAAGCAATACAAAGACAGACATTTATTGGACAAGGCTGAGCAAAGTGTTGACCTTGAAATATGTAAACTGGAATACACTGGTAAGACTTTAGACAGAAGCCCAGAGACCTTTAATCACTGATGTAATCAAGAAGCACTCACTAGAATGAGGAGGAAAAAAATGTTAGATGAGTAACTGACAGATTAACATGGAATTTTGAAACTGGCTCTGGAAGGATTTAGGAGGGCTCCACAGCACCACTCAGTGAAAACACATCAGTCACAAGAGACAAAAAGTCACTCATTCTACAAGATGCAGTGTCTTCTGCAAGGGATAACTTCTAAAAGACCACAAAAGGCACAAAAACACAGTGGTTCCAAAAGATGCTTCATTAATTGATCAATTTATATTTCATTAATTGACTATGATAAATATAGCATATCCGCACTAGTTCAGTAAAAAAGAAAAAAAGGATTGTGAAAGTACAGTTGGAGAACATATACCATATCATCAGACAGGTGTGGAAGCTGCTTCAAGCAACACAGGGAAGGATACATGGAGATTAAATTCTGCCAGGTTACGGACATTTTCCATTTGAAGATGCACAGTTTCAGTCTATCCCTTCCAAGCATTTCGGAGGAGTGGGAGCACCTAGTCCTCGTAAACATCATCTCACTAAATCCATTCCAGCAGAGATAAAGAGCCAGGTTTAGAATACAGACAATGTTCTAGTGTACGGTGATCAGATGTAGTAAGATTGTAACCTGGAGCGACTGACAAAATCTTTTCATTTGTAGTGATCATTCAAATTTTCCTATCAAGCAAGGGACTGTGGAGGCTGCATAATACTGACATCTCCCTACATCACAGAGATTAAATGAAGGAAATCATGTGCAAAAGTCTGTTTTAAAGAAAGAAAAAATCCATTGCAGTTAAGTTAGTTCCTGGACTTTGAGCTGAGAACACCGTAATATTTTGTTTGGAGATGACAGAGTTCTTTCATCCCCAATTCCCAATTCAAAGATTACTTATGGATAATACCAATCTAGTTAGTCTGTTATTTAGATTGGTTTCCTTAAAAAGGTAAAACAGATTAATTGTACACAACTCAACTCCATCTTTTGGCTTCCTGAAATAGGAAGTAAGATGAGCTATCATATTTGCTGATGGAAATGTCATGGCCTGTATGTCTGTTTAAGTGAAAGTGCACCAGGTGTTCTTGAGACTGGTTCTTCCAAGTCAGTTATGTCTCAGATAAACAGTCACCTGAGTCTTTATGTGAATAAGATACGAGGATATATGTATGCCTAGTGATACTTACAAACACTTGACTTGAAGTAAGAAGTTGCCACCTGGATATTGCTTGCCAAATTCCTGAAGGCTGAAGCTACTGCAAACTTACATCCCTTTGTTACTCTGTGCGGTGAATTGCTGGAATAATTAATATATTAGAGCTGAGACTGTGCAGTTGGTATAGAATACCAAAACTTTCTGCCTTCCCATGCTGGGAGTAACAGCTTTTTCCTCTGATTTTGACACAATAAAAGGAGCATTGAATGTTTCCTGTCAATAATTTAAGCTTCGGCATTGTCCTAAACTTGGCACTCTATATGATACATAAATGACTCTTCATCAAGAAATTATCTCTTGGCACTGACTCTGACTCTCCATTCCTGTGAACTACTGTTGTAGGAGCTGCAGACTAGTTCCTCTTTCACTCCATCAAATGTAGACAGGATTTTGCTCTTCCAATCTCTACAGTGATTCCTATTGATCAGTCTATCTGCTTGGGCTAAGGCTGGTGTACAGGATTTGACCTTAAAAGTGGTTACCATTATTTTGTGCCTCGGCACATCTATGCATTGGTTCAACAGTGCTTCAGACCACACAGGGTTAACAATGAAAAGCAATTGTCACCAGGGTCTTGATGCTTTAACATTTTGTGTCATCAAAACACAGGCACATTTCACACAGAATACCTTGCTTTTCAGTGGTTGGACATCTCTCATGTTCCCCATAATAAAATAACTTGCTTGCTCCAGTATTGTTCATCAGTTGAAGATAGTGTATTGCAAGCTGAAGAATGTTGTTTGAAGGTTTTTGTCTGTCACTGGAGCAAGTAATTGCTACTTTAAAATACAGAATTCTTGTGCCAGCCATCTTGATATATGCTTCTCAAGAGTGACCAGCATCTTTTGGATGCCTTTGGACTATCTCTTGAAGCAACTGGGGTGGGGAGAAAATTCTGATAATATCCTAATGAGGCCACACTTAAAGCTAAATAGATCCTATGCAAATAGAAATATAATCCTATTCTGAATGCAGTAAAACATAGTACTTTCATTATTTTTAATACCCACTAAGCCACTTTTAGTGGCTATTAAAATACTATAGCTAGCAGGAAAAGCAATAAAACAAGAGAAGCTATATATAACTCCTCAAAAAAACTGCATATTTAGTTAAACCAAAGATTTATGTGTTGGGTGTAGATCTCACTGATATTATCAGGGGAAAATGACTATTACACCAATGGGTGTGATATATAGCCTTTGAGTTATGCATGGTGAACTCTAATGCTTTTGCTTTGAGGTAAATGTCCTTACTAATCAAACTATGAATCATTCCCACAATGGCATGTTTCTGAGGCCATGTGTGTCAAAAGTATGACTCTAGAGAGAATACTCTATCATCGATGACTGGTTCTGAGGTCTTTATCAGTCAATTAATAAACAAGTAAAGGAGTTAAGTGGCTTGGGCAAAGAATTATGGACCCTTAATGCCATTCTAAATTTATTTTAATGAATAAATGTAATGACTTTTCTAACCGCCCCCATAACTTTTCTTCGGTGTCCTATGCATTGCAGGTCTAAAAAATAATGACAGCATATTCATCATTGAAGCTTATTTTATTCTATACTCTTCCAGTAATGACTATTTTAAAGCACTTCAGAAGTTGGATAATAATAACTGTTTAAAGGGTTTTTTTGTAAACAGACAGATTAACTACATCTGTTTAAAATACTGTAGGTGACATATACTTATTTGACATCATGCCAGCACCACCATTCACTGCCCTTCTAAGAGACTAAGATTTAGTTATAGGCATATAAGGATCTTCCTGTCCAAAATCAATGGATAGTGAAGCAAGCAAGGTGAGAGGAAAGATCATTAAGAGAAAGAAGCTCCTGATTCACACCTGTAACATCTTTTGCGTCAGCTGATTATGGAGTTGAGTTAGCATCAGTTTTCATAGAAGTAAATTACTGGCTCTAATCTCTGGATGTATGATGCTGAGAAAGGGATTTTTGAGAAAAAAGATTTAGAAACGGAGTTAGAAATGGTGACCAAAACAAAGGTGAGACAGATTAGTGTATGTCCACATGTATCAAACTACAAACTCAATTTTGTTTTGTGAGCGCCATTTTATTGTAAGAATATGCAGTGCCTACACTTTTGCCTTTTACCCTCCATCTTGTACTGAAACCTCCTGGGCCATTAATATAGAAGGCCTCCCATTCAAATGCAAGCACCCTCCCTAAGACAATGAGCTAACTGTCCCCACACTGAGGAGCCAGTTCAACTAAGTCAGCTTGTAACCAAGCAATGGTTCCAGTCCCACCCTGTCAGGTTACTCTCCTCGGTGACTTCAAGTTGCTTGTCAGGTGATCCATTGCTTGGTTACAAGCTGACTTAGCTGAACTGGTTCCTTCTAAAAGGGCGGCTCTCTTCCCAACAATCTTAGAAAGGGCAGCAGAAACAGGACCAGAAGCAAACAAGGTTGATCAGGAGTTGAGAATCCTGAACACCCTGAAAACCCACTAACCAAATCCCAAAGGGCTCTTGGTATGGTGAGGAAAGTGAGCAGGTATTTGTGTGCAGGTTTTGTTGTTTTCCCCATGGATTTGTATATCTCTTGTGCTGTCTAGGGGCAGGTTTTGTTGTTTTCCCCATGGATCTGTATATCTCTTGTGCTGTCTAGGGGCACATCCGGAGCGATCGATCCAGCGGGGGTCGATTTATCGCGTCTAGTGAAGATGCGATAAATCGACCACCGAGCGCTCTCCCAGCGACTCAGATACTCCATCGGAGCGAGAAGCGTAGGAAGAGTTGACAAGGGAGTGGCCGCAGTCAACCTACCGCAGTGAAGACACCGCGGTAAGTAGCTCTAAGTACGTCGACTTCAGCTACGCTATTTTCGTAGCTGAAGTTGCGTAACTTAGACCGACTTGGCTCGCATCCCCCTCCCCCCCCCCCCCCCCAGTGTAGACCAGGCCTAAGAGTAAAGGGTGTGTATGTATTTAGAAGTTTCTTTGAGGAGACTGTGTGTTGCTTGCTTTCACTGTCACAAAGTCCAAGGAGAGGGAAACAGTAAACCAGCAGGTCCACAGCTTTAGAGGAACTCTGGGAGTGGGCAACAGGTACTGGGAGGCCTGTGAGAGCTGACACCGGTTTCAGAGCCTAGGAAATTGGACCATGGGGTCTCCACTGCCAAGAAGGAGTGTCACACACAGGCCCGCACCCGGAGTGTGTATCTAGATGTAGAGAGCCAGACAGTGCCTAAAACTCTGCCCAGCCGCAGCAAGCCAAGAGCACATGGGACACAAGGTCTGAGTAGAGTACAGCAGCCTGGTAAGTGTAATAAAAATGTAATAAAAGGCAAAAGGAAAATTCCTTGAATGTTTATGATTCTTGTATCTGATTCTCAGTAATTTGTCAGAGAATTGATAGTTTACATGCCTAAGCTGTAATAGGAACTCTCATTCTGAAGTCAAGTGTCATGAAAACTAAACAGAAAAATAATGATGTAGCTAGGGAACAAATAAGCTATTTTTACAATTTTGCCTTCCCCTACGCACTGTTATTTATCATCCTAGATCATATAAGGCCAGTGGAAAATGGAGCATAACTCAAGGAAAGGGAGTGTGTGCAAATTTGGCATAAAGCTCATCTTTCTACTCCCCGAATCTGGAAGCTGCTGTCTACCCCCATCATGGTAGTCGTTTAGTGCCTGGAATGTAAAACCAATAACAATAGTGAAATCCTAGTGGATGTCATGGAATCTCTGGCACTTCTTCCTTTTCAGGGTAAAAACTCTGCCTGAGGTAGGGTTTTGATTTATTCATTTTTTAAGGTTGATTTGGTTGAGGGTAACATGTATTTATTTATTTATTGCACTGCTTTGGGGATAGCAGGGTATCACTGTTGTGAGTGGAAAGGCCTTCTTGAAGAGGATAGTTCTATAACATATCCTAAAAGCTATGGATTGGTCTAATCTCCTCTGGAAATTTATTCCATAGCCAGATCCCCTTGACCAAGAATGCTTTATTCCCAGCTCTTACATGCTTTGTCCTGAATTCTGTGACTTATATTGTCCCTGAGAAGTACAAGTGTCTCAATTACTTGCCGAGGATGGTAATCAGGGAGGTCTTCAAGACTGAAAGAGGATTTCTCGAGGATTGGGTGAACTACTGCATTTTTCAAGGAGTTTGGTAGGCATGTTTCTCAGATGAAGGCACTATTTCAATTAGTAGTGGGTACCAGGATGCATTTCCTAGGTTGTGGTTCAAACATTTTTTTGAGCTTCATCATGCACGCTTGGGCCAAATCTGGTCAAGGGCAGTACAGTGGTGTGACACTATATGATTGAATATGACTGATAATACCACTGATATTACTGCTCTTATACAATTGCAACAAATCTTGTATAAAGTATGTCATGTAAGGTATCAGTGGAAAAGTTATTATTTGCTAAGTACAATTATCCTGTTTATATGCATATATCATCTTTGTATCTGAAATTAGGAATATTGGTACACCTCTACCCCGATATAATGCTGTCCTCGGGAGCCAAAAAAATCTAACCGCGTTATAGGTGAAACTGTGTTATATCAAACTTGCTTTGATCCGCCAGAGCGCGCAGCCCCGCCCCCCCGGCGCACGGCTTTACCGTGTTATATCCGAATTCGTGTTCTATCGGGTCGCGTTATACGGATATACATATGGTATCTTATACATGTGTTGTGTTCCTGAGTAACACCCCGCAGATAGAATTTATATTAAGGCCGGACAGCTACGTATTGATGGCCCATCAAAGACACTTAGCTCTCACAATAAGCCATAGAAGAAACTTGTTCTGACCAGATAGCTCTTCCTGCAGACCTCTCAGACTCAAGGGGTCAATGACCATCCTCTGTGGTTCAATAAACCATGTAAGGACATGTGTTATGCTCATGTGACCCTGGACTCCATCTTGGGCCAGTAATTTTCCAGGCACCTGGGCTGTGAGCTTTGTTTGAGACAGTAAAATTCCATGTACATGGTAAAGGATATAAAAAGATACCTCAGACATCTCCATTTTGTCTTATTGCTCTGGATTGGATTTCTAACAAGGAAGCTTTGGACAAGGCCTGCTAACCCCCAATATGTTTGGGTAATTCCAGAGAAACTTTTGTAAGATAGACAAGTTTATTCCATCACTGCTACGATCCTGATCTCTGAACATTGAAAAATCACTTGTATGTTCAGTAGAACCTCAGAGTTACAAACACCTTGGGAATGGAAGTTGTTCATAAAAATCTGAAATGTTCGTAATTCTGAACAAAACGTTATGGTTGTTCTTTCAAAAGTTTACAACTGAACATTGACTTAATACAACTATGAAATGTTACTATGCAGAAGGAAAATGCTGCTTTTAACCATCTTACTTTAAATGAAACAAGCACATAAACAGTTTCCTTACCTTGTTTTTTTTAAACTTTCCCTTTAGTTTTTTAGTAGTTTACTTTTAACACAATACTGCATTTGCTTTTTTTGGGGAGAGGGGGTTTCTCTGCAGCTGCCTGATTGCATACCCCTGGTTCCAAATGAGGAGTGTGGCTGACTGGTCAGTTCGTAAATCTGGTGTTCATAACTCTGAAGTTCTACTGTATATGATCTATTAACCATTTTTAACTCTGTTCTTTTCTTTTATTATTAAACTGTTAGTTTTTAGTTACTAAAGGATTGGCATCAGCATAATTCCTGGATAAGATCTGAGTTATATATTGACCTAGCTAAGTGGCTGATCCCTTGGGATTAGAAGGACTTTATTTTTGATGAAAACGGTTTTCAGTAACCACTCATCATAGAGTCTAGTGTCTGGGTGGTGAGCCAAGGGCTGCAATGCTTAAGGAGACTGTGGTGAGACAAAAGTTCACTTTTGTTACTGGCTTGGTATAATCTAATGATAGAATAACCACCAGTTTGGGGTGAGTCTACCCCATTTCTCAGTGATCTGTCCTGAAGTTGACATTCTCAGCTGTGACCCACTGAGGCACAGTGACAAGTGAATAATATGCTGTGTGTACAGCACTGGTACCAGGCACAAACTGGAGCAGCCTAAGGGCTATTCTAATTTATGTCTGTTGCTAATAGCCCCATTGGTTCAAAACAGCAGACAGGGAATAGGCATAATCCCTGTGCCAGCAGCAGGTGTCAGGCACTTAGGAGCCTCAATGCTGGCTCTGCATTGTTAGACTGATCTCCCTTGCCATGGGATGATCCTCCTGGAGCCAGTTTACAGCCAGTGTGGCACAAAGTGACCATGCCAAGTCATAGGTTCTATCGTAATGTGTACAATTTTATGTTAGCATAGAATCATAGGACTGGAAGAGACCTCGATAGGTCATCTAGTCCAGTCCGCTGCACTGAGGCAGGACTAAGTTTTATCTAGACTATGCCTGACAGGTGTTTTCTAAACTTCTCTTAAACACCTCCAATGATGGAGATTCCACAATTTCCCTAGTTACCTTATTGCAGTGCTTTAACTATCCTTACAGTTAGGAAGTTTTTCCTAATGTCTAACTTAAATCTCCATTCCTACAATTTAAGCCCATTACATCTTGTCCTGTCTTCAGTGGTTAAGGAGAACTATGTATCACCCTCCTCTTTATAACAACCTTTTACATACTTGAAGACTTATGTCCCCCTTCAGTCTTACTTTCTCCAGACTAAACAAACCCAGCTTTTTCAACCTTTCCTAATAGGTCATGTTTTCTAGACCTTTAATCATTTGTTGCTCTCCTCTGGATTTTCTTCAATTTGTCCACATCTTTCCCCAAGTTTGGTGCCCAGAACAATACTCCTCTTGCAGCCTTATCCTCGGACCGATCCTATTCAACTTATTCATAAATGATCTGGAGAAAGGGGTAAACAGTGAGGTGGCAAAGTTTGCAGATGATACTAAACTGCTAAAGATAGTTAAGTCCAAAGCAGACTGTGAAGAACTTCAAAAAGATCTCACAAAACTAAGTGATTGGGCAACAAAATGGCAAATGAAATTTAATGTGGATAAATGTAAAGTAGTGCACATTGGAAAAAATAACCCCAACTATACATACAATATGATGTGGGCTAATTTAGCTACAACAAGTCAGGAAAAAGATCTTGGAGTCATCGTGGATAGTTCTCTGAAAATGTCCACGCAGTGTGCAGAGGCGGTCAAAAAAGCAAACAGGATGTTAGGAATCATTAAAAAGGGGATAGAGAATAAGACTGAGAATATATTATTGCCCTTATATAAATCGATGGTACGCCCTCATCTCGAATACTGCGTACAGATGTGGTCTCCTCATCTCAAAAAAGATATACTGGCACTAGAAAAGGTTCAGAAAAGGGCAACTAAAATGATTAAGGGTTTGGAACGGGTCCCATATGAGGAGAGATTAAAGAGGCTAGGACTCTTCAGCTTGGAAAAGAGGAGACTAAGGGGGGATATGATAGAGGTATATAAAATCATGAGTGATGTGGAGAAAGTGGATAAGGAAAAGTTATTTACTTATTCCCATAATACAAGAACTAGGGGTCATCAAATGAAATTAATAGGCAGCAGGTTTAAAACAAATAAAAGGAAGTTCTTCTTCACGCAGCGCACAGTCAACTTGTGGAACTCCTTACCTGAGGAGGCTGTGAAGGCTAGGACTATAACAGAGTTTAAAAGAGAACTGGATAAATTCATGGTGGTTAAGTCCATTAATGGCTATTAGCCAGGACGGGTAAGGAATGGTGTCCCTAGCCTCTGTCTGTCAGAGGGTGGAGATGGATGGCAGGAGAGAGATCACTTGATCATTGCCTGTTAGGTTCACTCCCTCTGGGGCACCTGGCATTGGCCACTGTCGGTAGACAGGATACTGGGCTAGATGGACCTTTGGTCTGACCCGGTACGGCCTTTCTTATGTTCTTATGAGTAGAGTGGAAAAATTTCTTCTTGTGTCTTGCTCTCAATACTCCTGCTAATACATCCCAAAATAATTTTTTCGCAACAGTATTGCACTGTTGACATATTTAATTTGTGATCCGCTATAAACCGCAGATCCTTTTCTAGGTAATGTTGCATTTGTTCAATTTGTATTTGATTATTCCTTCCTAAATTTAGTATTTTGAATTTTTCCTTATTGAATTTAATCTTATTTATTTCAGACCATTTCTCCAAGCTGTCAAAATAATTTTGAATGCTAACCCTGTCCTCCAAAGCTTGCAACCCCTCCCAGCTTGGTATCATCTGCAAACTTTATAAGCATACTCTCTATACCATTGTCCAAATCATTTATGAAGATATTGAACAGAACTGGACAAATCCCTGCAGGACCCTACTTGATATGCCCTTCCAGCTTGATTGTGAATCATTGATAACTATTCTCCAAGAAAACTTTTCCAACCAATTGTGTGCCTACTTTGTAATAGGTTCAACTAGGCCAGTGGTTCCCAAACTTGTTCCACCGCTTGTGCAGGGAAAGACCCTGGCGGGCGGGGCTGGTTTGTTTACCTGCCGCGTCCGCAGGTTTGGCCGATCGCGGCTCCCAGTGGCTGCGGTTCGCTGCTCCAAGCCAATGGGAGTTGCTGGGAGAGGTGGCCAGTACGTCCCTCAGCCTGCACCGCTTTCAGCAGCTCCCAGCTCGCCAGGGGCTTTCTCTGCACAAGCGGTGGATCAAGTTTGGGAACCACTGATCTAGGCTATACTTCTCTAGTTGGTTTATGAGAGGGTCACATGACACAGTATTTAAAGCCTTACTAAAGTAGAGATATATCACATCTATTGCCTGACATGGTAGTTTCATTGTGTTTCACTTTTAAAGAAAAACAATGTACAGTATTGGCTTTTTAAGGAAACACCAATAAAGCAACTATCATCTAGCTTACAACTCTAATCAAGTTAATTAATTCCGCACCCCTGAACAGCACTTGTCTCATGTTAAAATATAAAATTAATGGATTTCTAGAAAAGTCTCCAGAAAGAGAAAGCTATGATATAGTGAGCTTTCAAAGTTGGATCTATGGAGGAAAAATAGCCCCTTCTGAGTCCACATGAATAAGTTAATTTTAGAGGCACCACAGGAAGTGCACTAAATGTTTGTTATGTTTCTTGAGATTTGAGCAGAATGTGAAATTAATCTGAATTAATCTGAATTTTTTTTTGGACAGAACATACAAAACTAGGATCTCGTTGAACTCAGCTTGTTTAACAAGAACAACTGCAGGGAGTTTTCATTCTAGCCTTGTTAGAATACAGCTTTTTTTCCCCATTAGCATACCTAACAAGGAGATCTGTGAACAAGCAAGACTGTTGAAACCTTGTCAAGCAAGTATTTTAATATTTAAAATACCAGTGCCGATTCTTGCTCATTTCATGACTAAACTTGATATACAGTCAGACAAAATTAGTTTTGGATGCAAGTCATTATCAGGATGTCAAACAACATGTTGAGTCTGAAGCTGAATCAGACAACTCTGAAAGTCTGGCATCTTTAACTGAAAACCAATATTCAATTAACTGTTGACAAATATCTAGGTTTATGTACATTTTTCCAGGCACCCTTTTTGACTAACAAATTTGCTCCATTTCTAGGACAGATCCTCAGATGGTTCAAATTGGCATTGTTCCAGTAAAGTCATTAGAACTACACTGATTTACAACAGGTGAGAATTTGGCTGTCTGTGCTTAAGATAGTTTGCAGCATAGTCTCACTGAGACCACTGGGACTACTGATTATTCAATGGAGTAAGGCAATACTCAACAAGAGTATCAAAATCTGGCCATTGGTGTATTCTGCACTGTCCTCATAAGGCTTAGTGATTTTTATTTATTCTTGACAGAATGTACTTATGTATGATTAGCTTTTGTTTATTTGTAACTTAACTTTTACACCATCCTGGGTATCAATTTAAACTCTAGAGACAAAAATTGTTCCTTTGAGGTAGAGTTGTTATAGGTAAGACTGGAAACAGTTTCCATCAGAACTCTATAATGCCTTATCTTTTTAATGCTTTTGCATTTGATTTTTTTTTTAAGGAAATCATGCAAAACACTATAGGCCCAATCACTCAGTCCTTACTCAAGTAAAATTCTCCAGGATATGAATTGGTACCCCATCACGAGTAAAGACTGCATTTAAATCATGTATGTGTCAGGAAGTTCAAAGTCAAGATTTCTAGAGAGAGACCGAGACACACACACACACACACACTGGCCTAATGCATGTGTATTACAACAGGTGGAGGGACACTTACTACATTACTGAAAAAATACCATGCAAGATCACATAGCATTCAGCAAATAATATAAAGAAACTGCCTTTCCCCACATAACCAGAGAAGTATTTTGGTAGGTATGTGGTTCTCAAACAATATGCCACCATCACAGCTTGAGTATGCCGTGAGATTCAAGTTCAGTGAGAAACACACACGCAAAGAAAAGAACAGTTCTTTCCCCATATATAGTCTAATTTAGGGAGCAAGTCAAGACTGTACCCTGGAACAATATCCATTCCATCACATGAAATTCTCAGTGAAGATGGGAAATGGTCAGGTGTATCTAATAGGGATGGAGAGATATTTGAGCTCTGAAATAACCCTCATTCACCTCTCTTTCTTTCACATACTGATACAGTAGTTAGTAATATATGGTTGCAACAACATACAAAAGACTATTTTTTTTAAATAGCAATCTTGGTTTCAGGATATCTGTGGACTTTGATGCTTTTTCCATCACTGGCTGATTTTGACAGCAGACCACATGATGTTCTATTCTGAACACGGCTGTTTGGTGGGGTTGGAGATTTAAGGCTTTATTTGTGCATGATTAAAAGAACAGAGGTTTTAATTAACATAACCTATTTGTGCAAAAAGGTATTCAAGTGTAAAGTTAAATTCACTGAAACATAAATCTAAATAAATGCCTGCTCTAAAGTTCCATTGTTTAATGATGCAATATGCTCTGAAGACATGTGCAGAGTTCACCATCAGCCCACAATACAGAAGCTGCCAGAAGATCTGCACTTCTATTGGACCAATCAGTGGATAAAAGTAGGTAGGCCTCAAATAGTGACTTCATGAATGAGGACAATGTCAAAAAGCTAAACTCTTTTGCAAGGAATTATCAGAGTGGACAACTTGCAAATATTTTCAAAAGCTTAACAAATGTCTACCTGTGTTACAGACCCATTGGTGCCAAATGGCAAAGGATTCACTGTTCTTTACAAGCAACTCAGGTCTCAGACATGACAAACTCACTACACCTAATATGCCACTTTCATGGTATTTATCTATCAAGAGTAGTATGTGAGATCTCTGAAAGCTTGTCACTTACCAATACTGTACTGATAATCATTGCAATATGTGTGTACAGGGAATATTAAGGAATAATGTAACTATACTGAAAATTATGCCCATATGGTCTTGGTGTGAGTCACTAGGGAATGGTATGTCTCAGTGATGGCATTCAATTGGGAGGGTGTTGTCACCTCTTCCTAGCCAGTGGATTACATAATGTTTTGCTTAATTGTCCATCACTGCAACCCAGCAAAGTCAATGGAAAACCATCAAAGAAACTATAAACATTGAAACTGCTTGGAAGTGAAAAGGAACTATATGACAGTGAAGGAATAGTCCTGTCTGTGATTAAAGATAAAAGACTGATTCAGTATTGCACAGGGTGGAGAAAGACATCCATTCATTGATGAGGTACCTTGAATGAATGGGGGTGCTTCAGAAATAATTGGGTCATGGCTCCTTGGGGCCAGCAAATGCTGGAAAAGACTGAACTTTGGCATGAGAATCTATTTCCCTAGATAGGAAAGAGTACTTGAGTGGCTGAAAGCCAACACCCAGTTGGCACAGGCAAGACTCCCTTACATTGGGGGCAGGTGGCAACAAGATGACTCAAAGCCCTTGGTGCCCCAAGAATTGTCACAACCTGAAAGGAGGAGGAATTCTTTGGGCCAATTATGTTGCTGTCAGGACAGATGGAATGGCTATGACGACAGAAACATGAAGGGACTGGGATCAATGGTGAAGGAAAGAAAAAGAAATCTATTAATACTGGTGACTCACTGCATTCTTCATATTAAATGCCGTATTACCACAACAGTGCCCACTGAACTAAGGTAAGTGTTTGGGCAGTTGTGAAAATGACACAGCCTCATAAAATAAATATCCAGAAGTCTCACCATTTGTGGTTTGTTGCATAAAGGAACAGACTATCAGAGTTTGTTACTACATACAGAAGTAAGATGGGTTTCTCTTGGGGAATGTTCCTTGTTCAAAGTAAGGGAGAACTCATGGTATTTCAGGAAGAACCAATGTTTGTTGACCTTCTAATAGGTGATTTTTCGGTGCCAATACTGCTAGTTATGTGAACCGACTCACAGCAAGTATGCAAGGTGGAAATACTGGTAGATTTCATATGAAATTAACTTTTTGAAGATGACATTTAGAGGCAGGAAGTTTGGAATCAGGTATGTTCCCATTCGCTGCTGATGCAGACTTAACTGGAAACAGTAAACTATGACCACCTCTCCATCACTGCAAGTAACAGAGTTATATTAGGTGAGAAACTCATGTACACATGAATCTGTTTAAGCTGTGATGCATGTGCAGTCTCCCTCAAGGAGCAACTAGCCAAGATAGACAGAGCATATGCTAAAGATAAAGTAGAGTGAATGGCATTGGACAAATTCTAGGTGCTTGTAGAGAAAACACAGTGAAATTGTATCACTCAAGCTGTGTTATTGTTGTTGCTCTTTGCAACTATGTATTCCTGAGAGATAAGCTTTCCAACAAGGATGGAAATAAACAACAACATAAGAGAACAACTGAAGTCTGGAGAAAAGGAAGTGAGTTTGCACTAACAGCCACTGAACTCCAGTTCTAGCAGCTCTAACAAAAAAGCAAGTTAGGTTTCCCCACTAATGGCAAGTAGGGACTTTTAAATTTAGAAAGGAACTGCTTAAAATGTGTGAATTAAAGTGTGCTACCAGTCAAACAATGTAGAGAACCATTACATTAGGTAGTATTTCACTTTTTATAGTGGGTTAGGAGCACCACTATAGTTAAGACTGAGGCAAGCTTACTGTTTAATAGCCAATTTTTCTAAGTTTTAGTCTATGTTTTATGGTTATGCGAGGAAAGATGTGCAAAGGAACAGAGTTAAGTTGCCACGAAATCCCTAGATTCTGTATGATTAAAATCTTTACAATTAAGTTATGAATTCTGAGACAAATTCCTGCGACACACTACTCAAAAACAGAAGGCCCAAAGACTCAGATATTTCAGCTTGGTTGTACAGAATCGACTATAGCAGAGATATCACTGAGAGGGACTCTATCCCACTCCTCACAAAAGATCTCTGTAATAAAGCATCCATAATCCTCCCTATCCCTTCCCCCAAAATTGGCATTGTATGGGCATTCTAGACATGGCTGATGGGCCTTTGCACCATTTAGATCTACTGGGCTAAAATCCATGTGGACTAAAAGGACCAGTTGGCATATAAATTTCTTCCCCCATGATGTCTATTAGTGACTCCAGCTAATGCATGAAAATCCTAACAATGCATGTCAAGATGCAAAGATCTGGGTCCTTTTCTGGGAATTAAGACTTCAGCTATTATCAAGCTACAAAAAAGCTTTTAGCTTGGATGGCAGAAAACATCTTATAAAGACCACATTACCCTTTCAAGCAAACAACACATAACACAAGTGAGTATCACACACAACACACACAATTTACAAAAATACACTAAGAATGCTTCAGTCTTGTTCAATATTCATAGCCTTTTTTAAGTTGACAAACCTTTTACACAACCTCATGTGCAGCTCAGTTTTCCATACATTTGTCAGACAAAATCCTTTCTTAAAATGAGAGCTAATATTGTATTCTGCTGTGTTTGGTCCTTTCAACCACCACTCAGGGCACTATAATTCACAGAGACACAAATCCATCAGTTGTGATCCACTATTTTCATGGTAACCTCATGCGAGAATGAAATTTTTTTCTTCTGTTGTTCATAATGATTTTATACTTTCCAGTGTAATAGCTCTTTTTTTCCTGTCTAAGAGAGATATGTAGCTGCTACAATTGCCAGTATTCAATCAAATCTATTAGAACTACATTTATAGGACACTAATACAAAAAGAATAATTACACCAGACAAGATTAAACAGGAAGACAGAAAACACAACCGAAAGAAAACCTCTCACAATTATAGACAGTTGAAGGCTATTTATATGTTTTGCTCCCATCATGTAGAGATAAGATTGCCATTTCCTTATAATGGACCCATTAATAGTTTTATTATACACTGAGGCAGGATGTATCAAGTTCTACATCTCCAAGGACTAATAAAAAAAAGATTAGATCACAAAAATGTATTTTTACAAAGGAAACAAGTGTGGTTTGATTAATTTTCTCTGGCTCAGGAGATTGTATTTTCACTCAAATAAGTAACTTTGTACCTAATTATTTTGTAAAGCTGAAAATTAGCATTTAAATTCCACATGCATTATGGAAATCATGATTTAGACGTTCATTCTGAAATATACACCATGACATAAAAGGAATGCAAAGATAAAAGATTACACACAATTCATTTAAAACAGATACCAACATATCTGGGAAGTAAACTGTACTAGCTGGGTACTAATCATCATTAGGCCTATCTCTCTCTCTCTCTCTCTCTCTCTCTCACACACACACACACACACACACACACACACACACACACAAGTGTTGATATATTTTATATGTATATCAGTATAGCAATGCTCATACAAGAAAGGGAATAACCTATACTACTCTAAGGCACCTTTATACCAGTATAACTGTATCTACACTAGGTGTTGTACCAGTATAACTTTCAGTAAAAAGTCCAATCCATTATCAAAATAATTATACCACAGTACAAAAACTTTAAGCAGACTAGGTCTAAGTCCCAGTTCAAACAGTCTCTGTCTCAGAGTGACTTAAAACGTGTATAATGGGTAATACCAAATAAGCTATTCTCACAAACTTCAAATTGCCAACTTCTAGAGGAAAAAGTTTGGAATACTTGTAGAAGCTGTTGTTTTTACAATCATCCTCCCCCCAAAATGTTTATATTAAAAGGGTAATGGGAAAAGTCAAAGGCCAGAGTGTGGCACTTGGAGACAGTTTTGAGTTAGAGGCAGTGCAGAGTTACTGGAATGTTCCTGGGGCAGAGGGGCAACAAGTGCACTGTTGCACCTGCGCAAGCATGCAGCATACTCCTGGCAGCTGTGCAGGTGACATGGAGTTCTTCTCATTTTCTTTTTTCTCTTGCCCCCAGTAGTGCAAGTAGAACAGTACCCTCCAGTACGCAGTACTGGAAAGAGATTTTTAGTGGGTACAGGGTACTGGAAAGACTAAAGGTGCAGAACACGGCTAGGGAGGACATTAATTCCTTATATGTCTTTAACAGCACAATACATATGCTAACAGACAAACAAAGGTTTTGTTTAAGTTTGTTAGCCAGAGGGGAAGGGATGGGAGACGGAAGGTGTTTAAACAGTGTTTTTGATTCTGTTTCTCCCCATTGGTCTGAATTATCCATGACATTCATACTGCATCACATCAAGTCCAAATCATTAGAGGAATGCCTCTGCTTGCATTGACCAGAGGATGTTTGGATTCTGAGGTCAGCCCAGTTCTGCAGCCTGACAGGAATCACGTGTTGTCCCCAGTGTACATAGAATTCTTCTTTGCATCCAAACTAGTCTAACATGCATTTTCTTAACTGGAACTGGAGTAGCAAAACAAAGAAAACATATGCCTCATTTTCCAGCTTTGTGGGTGAGAGAACTATAAGCGAAGATTATAATTCCGGACACTGACGGCCTTAAACCACCTGCCTCAGGAATCTGCCAAGAACTTTGCTGAAAATTTGTTCCTCATCTTAGCAACAAAGCTACGACTTATCACACATTTGCCCACCTTTATTCAAATGAAGCTCCTTCTGATCTGACAGCTCAGGCATTGGCAGTTTCATCCAGAACAATTAAACTTGGAATCGAATCCTGTAAACCCTTAATCGTTCGATCAATCCCACTGAAGACAATGGGACTATTTGCATGACTATGGACCACTTTTGTGGTAAGAGTTTCAGGAGTCTGTTCTGGTCCTATAAAGGAAGTTGAATCTCCCATTGAAATGAAATGTTTGGGTACAATACCATAATGCAGTTTAGGATACAGTTCTACTTAAAATTTGTCTTTTAATAAGTCATACATATGCTGAAATGGCTCCTCACCCAACTCCCATATTCCATATAAACAGACAGAAATACTACATATTTGGGGGGGGGGGAGAAGTGAGCAATTAAGCATGTTGATGTTTGTGTATACAAACACCCATTTCATCACTGTACTGGAAAATATAGCTGAACTTAATTTTCTGTGGAATTTGAAGAAAGTTTAACAGCACCAATTGTTTTCTGTGTTAATCAGTGTGCACCTGAAAAAATTACATGCCTTCTAAGAGAAAAGAATCAGTCCCCACTTAGTGGGGGGGAAAAAATCCTTCCTACTGGTGTTCAGAAAAGTGCTACAAGACACATACATAAGCTCATGAGCAGAGGGCAGAGAGGATAGCCTCCCAAATTATGACCAGCAAAAAAAATTAAATAAAATAAATAATAATAATAAAATCTCTAGGAAGCAAAGGTTCACAGATTTGCAAACCTAAAAACCCGGGTTATGCTTTAAACCACCTCAGCACATAACTTTTTTATGTTCATAAACCTGGTCACTGAAAAGGAACACTGAAGGCCATTAACCTGAATGTGTGCCAGACAGTATGCCCTCACTAACTAAAGGCTCTGTGTGGCAGGGCTGGGGTAAAACCCCTTGAATGCCCTGCCAAAATGCTGGCCAAGCCCTGCGTTCTGGTAGGGAAGCCAGATGCAGGGGCCCGGGCAGCCAGCAGAGAGCTCAGCTGCAGGCCCTAACGAGGGCCGGCTCATAGCAATGACTTGAGCTAAGTAGAGACAGCTGGGCTGAGGAAGGGGAGGGCTATAAAAGCCCTGGAGAAAGCTCAGTGAGGAGGCTAGCCAACGCAGGGCACAGGCTCGAGGGGGCGGAGACTTGTGCGGACCCTGTGACACTCAGTCACACCTGAACAGCTAAAAATTAACCTTGCCCTTTTAGCCTAAACAGTTATGTCATTGGCTTCATCTCTGTTGTTACATAACAGATAACAAAATTCTAGTGGGGCATGGTGCTGGCACATAGGGTCTCAAGTACACGGTATGATTTTTCAGAATCTCTTTTGGGAATAGTCATGTATGTGAAATAGCTGGTACTTAGGATTATGCGATTTCTATGCACGTATCATCTTGGTATCTGAAGTTATGAATATTAGCTATGTTTACTACGTTTGCTCCTGTGGTAATGCCCACAAGGTATTTAGCCAACACATGAAGGGATAAGTCAAGTCGAATGGCCCATTAAGGAACACTTAGCTCACAATGGACCCTGGAAAATGCCTGTCTACACTTAATAGACTTTTCCTGTGAACATTCTAACTAGAATATGGGTGGGGGTGATGGACATGTAACTTGCCCATGTGATTCCAAACATCATCTTTCTCAGTGAGAACATACTTCCCTTCACTTGGCAGAAGGCGAGGCCCCAGGCTGGGGGCAGGGCAGAGTCACGTGCTCCCCCTTGTGTCCCTCCTGTGAGTGCACTACCAGCAAGAAATGATTTCTACTTGCACAACTGCTTCCCTCATTTGGGATACCATGAACCCCAGAGCAGTAATAAGAGTGAAGTTACTGAAATGTTGTTCTGCTTTTACCCAAACCACCTAAAGCAGAAACTCCTTACTCCTACCTCCAAGCTACGCTTCTATGGAAGGGCTAAGCAGTCTAGACCAAATGCTTATATTTTTCCTATAGATTTCATTAACTCTGTCAACATGTAGATATGATGCTCTTATTCTTTTCAATTTTGCTACCCCTATTATAACGAAAGGTTTGCATGACAACACAGTTGTGAAAAAGTAGCATTGCAACTACACAGCCTTCCTATCTCTACATGCCAACTAGACAGGGCAATAAAAAACAACAACCAAAAAACAATGCGAATAAACTTTTCATTTGTGACTGACCACCAATGACTGCAACACAACTAAAGGTGGGGCAAAAGTTGTCTGGGCTTACCCAAAGAAGGCAGTTCTGCTTTGTGGTTGGTGGGGGGGAGGGGGGAGAAGGAAGGTCAGAAACTGCTGGAAAAGGTGCTTTGCAGCAGTGACTCACACACACACACCCTTCCCCCAGGAATGTGCATAAAGATATGAAACCTGGGTGGGGCAAGTCTCTATGTCCAAGCAGCAAGGAAGCCAACACCCACCCTCCCTCCCCTAGTGGAGGCGAATGGCAGGCTGGGTTAGGACCTGGTGTGGGCATTACTCTAGTCGCCACTTTTAAAGGTGGGCTGGGAAGGAATTTTTCCCACACCACCAGAATTGGCTTCAGTGGAGTGTGATTTTTTTGCCTTCCTCTCAGCACGTGTGAGGATGGACCTTTTCTGGTCAATAGAAAAGGTGGTAGGCCATATGTAGCAACTTATTTTGTAATACTGGGTGAATGTTCAGTGCAGGTACTCCATAGGGAGGGCAGTCAGTGACCAGATAAATGGCTTGGTAAAGGACTTAAAAGGAGGTCCTGGATAAAGGAACAGAACGGGGGAGGAGGTTCGGGGACTCCTATGACTGGCAAGGCAGGGAGCCAACCCCCTCCGTTCTCATAGCCCTCCTAAACCCTCTCATGAGGCTGGTGGATGATAAGGTCCAAGCCATGGGTCGGCTGGGGAACCTGGATGGAAACAAAGCGGGGGCTGGTGAAAGCCCCAGAAAACTGAGTTGAATAAGCATGGATTAAACAAAGGGGGGCTGGTGAAAGCCCTGGAGAAATAATTTAAATAAGCATGGATTTGCCTGCACTGTACACTTTATCTGCCGGGTAGTTCCAGAGATCTATATAATAAAGTTGCAGCCCGATTAAAACCCATAACAAGTCTCCTGTCCTTCTTGCAGTATACCCAGACAATGAAGAATAACAGAGTGACAGCTTGTCTCTCAAAAGCTTGTCTCTCTCACCAACAGAAGTTGGTCCAATAAAAGATATTACCTCACCCACCTTGTCTCTCTAGTATGCTGGGACCAACACGGCTACAACAAAACTGCAATAACAGAGTTGCATTTAAATCTTATTTCCCATATTATACGAGTGGTTTTAAAATAAAAAGGAGAGAGAGATGATTAATAAAACACAGCAAATGAGAATCATAAACCCTATTTTATGTAAATATTTGAATGACTTAATCAGTGGCATTTCTCCAGAATATATACTCTGATACAAAGAAATTTAAGATTTTTGTATTGACTTCCTCATTCATTCAAGGCTTCATCCAAAGCCCCCTGAAGTCAATGGGAGTCTTTGTCTGGGTATACAGCCCTGTGGTTTGCAGCAGTTTCTGACATTCTTCCTCTCTCCCTCCCACCCCCAACCACAAAGCAGAGCTGTCCTTCTTTGGGTAAGCCCACACAAATTCTGCCCCACCTTTAGTCGTGGTGCAGTCATTCCCATTGACTTCACTGTATGTTGAATCAGGCCACCACTCTTCAGTCCCATTGCAAATGTTCTGCGTTAATGAAAGTTACCAAATAGTTTATAAATTATGGTACTCAAATAAATAATTTTTCCCCAAAGAAAATTTTAAACACATTTACTCTTAGTTTAAAATTTCTAATGAAATGAAAGACAATTTTTAAAAAGTACTGTAACATTCATTCCAATATCACAATGATCACATGTTTAAGGGGACTTGCAGAGTGAAGTTTGTGCTATTCCTGTTTACCCAGCTCGATTATTTCATTTTTAGTGATATATCACCTTCCCTCTGCCCAATATTTTAAGCTATTGTTATTACTTAGATACATTTCCTCAAGTAGTCCAGAAAAACAAACGATTGAGCAGAAGTTGCAAAGAAGAAGAAAAAGGGAAGAAAGGTCTTAGCAAGTATAGAAAATGTCACCAAACAATTCCACATTCACCCATTGTTTCCTTCCCTGACCCAAACGGCAAAATAAATAATGAAACAACAAAATAAATAAATCAATAAATTGCTTTCCATTCTAGCAAAACTTCTTAGGGAGCTTCAGGACTCAACCAATCATCACTTACACCAATTTAAAGAACCAGGAGACAGACTAGCTAGGATATCAATATTGCTTTGGGTTTGAACAAACAGATGCTTTGAAAAGTTTTAGCCTATTTGAAGGAATTGCAAAACCATAACTGCAGAAGTGGGCAATGAACCATGTTTTACTTTCTTGTAAGGTGTGGTGATGAGCATGGGATAAAATACCTAGATAGGTTCATTACATGAGCGGGAGGCACATCTCCTGCTCCAGCCTATGTAGGGTTAAAACTCATGCTCAGTTCTTTGGGTTTGGCTTCAACAACAAATTAACACAAAACACCAAACTGAACCTGGGGATTACAGTGGACGAGAAGCTGGATATGAGTCAACAGTGTGCCCTTGTTGCCAAGAAGTCTAACAGCATATTGGGTTGCATTAGTAGGAGCATTGCCAGCAGATCGAGGGAAGTGATTATTCCCCTCTATTCAGCACTGGCGAGGCCATATCTGGACTATTGCATCCAGTTTTGGGCCCCCCACTACAGAAAGGATGTGGACAAATTGGAGAGAGTCCAGCAGAGGGCAACGAAAATTATTGGAGGGCTGGGGCACATGACTTATGAGAAGAGGCTGAGAGAACTGGGCTTATTTAGTGTACAGAAGAGAAAAGTGAGGGGAGATTTGATAGCAGCCTTCAACTACCTGAAGAGAGGTTCCAAAGAGGATGGAGCTAGGCTGTGCTCAGTGGTGGCAAATGACAGAACAAGGAGCAAATGTCTCAAGTTGCAGTGGGGAGGTCTAGGTTGGATATTAGAAAAAACTATTTCACTAGGAGGATGGCGAAGCACTGGAATGGGTTACTTAGGGAGATGGTGGAATATCCATCCTTAGAGCAGTGGTTCCCAAACTGGGGTTCGTGAACCCCTGGGGGTTCGCGAAATGTTACAGGGGGTTCTCAGGAAAAAATTCCCTAATGGCGGACAGAACTGTCCCTAGGGATCTTGGGCAGCACAGGGCCAGCAGCCCAGAGCCCCTGGACTTCCAAGAGCTAAGCAGCTCAAAGCAAGCATATCTATCACACTGAGGAGATTTAAACTTCAAGACTCCTTATAAGAAATGGAAAGGGAGGTGGATATTTTTTGATATTTTTAAAATTAAATAGGCAGCTAGTATTGTTTTTAAAATTATTATGAAGGAAAAGTTTAAGCTTTGTTGTAACGTGCGTTGTTTGCCTGGACTGCTCAAGACCTGAATGCTTGTGTAGGAGGAACTCTTTGAGTTGGCTTCTTAAATACCTTCATGCTGTTTCACATCTGATACTCCTTGATGAAACATAGGAGCCTGGTCTTATAACAGGCTTATTCAAAGTGATACAAGCTACGAAAGTGAGATCTTGGAAGAGTGTTGCCATTTTCATAATGTAATAAAAAAACTGTAATGATAAATAATAATGAATAGTGTGTAATAAACAGTGTCTCATAAAAACAAATTTTATATTACCAAGATCACTGCTTTTATAATTTATATTCAGGTAAAGGAGAAAATCCCTGGAAATATTCATTTTTTAGGAGGGGGTTCACGACACTTGACATTTTAGCGAAAGGGGTTCACAGGTTCTTAAAGTTTGGGAACCACTGCCTTAGAGGTTTTTAAGACCTGGCTTGACAAAGCCCTAGCTGGGATGATTTAGTTGGGGTTCATCCTGCTTTGAGCAGGGGGTTGGACTAGATGACCTCCTGAGGTCTCTTCCAACCCTAATCTTCTATGATTCTATGAAGCAAAGTCCTTTCACTACCAGGGCCGGCTCTAGCATTTTTGCCGCCCCAAGCAGCGCAAAAAAAAAAAAAAAAAAAAAAAAAAAAAAAAA
>NW_020698066.1:4316151-4437149 GCF_002925995.2 Terrapene triunguis | reverse complement strand
ACCTGCTTGCTAGGCTGGTGCCTGGAGCCGGCCCTGTTCACTACACCATGTCTAACAAGAACCAAACTATCACCAAAGTTTAGTTCTAACTTTAATTCAAGACAAATTCTGCTAATAAGAATGCTGTTATAACCTTTTCTGTCAAGATGCCAATATATTTTACAAAATAAATCTAGTCATTTATAAACAACCCAGCCTAAATCTCCATGCTAATTATTGTGATTTTAGTACCATATTTTCCTAATTTAAAAAAGCCTCTCTCCTCTGGGCAGTGTGAGAGTCACACAAACAAAAGAAAATGACTGACTGTCTCTACAGAGGAAACAGTGAAACTGGTTATACAGAAAATGCTGTCAAATATACAAAGTAAATAGATTGAAGAGAGAGAAATATTTCTTTGCTCTCCTTCTGTTACAGTAGTTCTACATATAACTTCCAACAATAGTAGATTTAAAAAAAATTCAGTCAGAAATGTGATATTGAGTTGATTGCTCCCACAAGTATAAAGCCAGAATGTCAGATCAAATACAGTTCATTTCAACTGTTTTATTCTGATCATATTCTTAGGTCTCGAATCAGCAACTCTCAGAACACAGGAGGACTGCTTGCCTATGCAAAGCCACATTGACTTCAATATGTGCAGCATTCTGTCCACATGCTGAATGAGACTTCGTTTGATAGTTCTTTTAAAAATTAGATTCAATAACGCAATTTAAAAGCATCTCGGAACCATGCACCTACCAGGAGGCAACAACAAGGCAGGCTGGAGATGACAGACTAATCAGGTTTTCTAGCAGAAAGGCATGAAATGCCAAGAAAGTGACTGCTTGGGAGACAGAAGAGGAACATGCCTTAGGACAGGGATGACTCAAGCAATATGGGCTCAGGTAGTAACCAACACTGGGGCTTTTCTGTTGTTTTCTGGCAGGATAACACCAAATAACACCAAACTGGGCTTATTTGTTTTTACTACTTTTATTGTAGCTCTTGCATTCTGAAACCTTCAGGAAATAACAACCTTTGAGGAAGGACATGGTCAGCCTCAGATTATTTTGTTGTGACTGTTTCACCAGCCAAACCATTCCCACCAGTTTACAGTGCACCATAAAATATTTATACAAGCGATGAACTATAAAATATTTTCACATGAACTATAAAATATTTACACTATCCACATCAGTTTGGAAAGAACGATGTGCTGTTATGTTGGTGTGACCCAGGAGTAGAAATTCTGTGGTTGTAGATTAAATAAAACCATTGCAAATCATCTGGAAACTTGCAGTGAATATTAAGTTAAACAAATTACAGTTTCCTGGTCTCGTGGCTGGTAAATGTAACCAGGAAAATACAGCTTATGTGCTTGAAACTGAGTTTTAGCAACAATATAGTGGGTTCATAAACAAATAGCACTGACCTGTCTGTAAGTTCCTTCTAGCAAGGTGTCCAGATGTTGGAGGGGAGCAGGTGTTTTGTCTTTGAATCGAGTTAGTAATCGTCGTTCAATAGCTCTAAATTGTATGGCTCTTTCAGACAACAGTTCTTCAAATTTTTCAGCATTCAAGCGAAGCTATAATTTATGGAGTTTCAAAAATTCAGATTAACAATCTGATCCAGTAGATAGATTTTTACCTTCAAAACACACATTTATAATGAAATGGTAAAACAATAATAAAATTCTTGGAATTTATAAATTCAAACAGCCGCCTTCTATGGTCACAGTAACTATTTGCAGCTTCTATTGGTGTGGTTAATTTCACATTCATCATGAGATCTACCAACGGGTTGCAATAATGCCAGCTATTATTGAGACTGAAAATAATTGTTGACAGCCACAGTAATTTGTGATAAGGCACAAAAATCTCATCATGAGGTCTTATGACAGGAGTGAAATTAACTCATCACCGCTAGCATATGAGGACTTCTCCTTAGTTCAGTATGCGTGTCTGTGGCACATATGTATAACATATTCAATATAATACTCACTGCATAAAAAGAGAAGGGTTATGACTGTCTTTGAACACGATTTAAAGTAATAAATTCTGCCTTTGCTGAGATTAGATTTTCTCTTTTTGGGGAAACCTTCCCAGCCCCATCCCAAATATCCGGAGGTCAAGTGTTGTAGCCAGTTTTCTTGAAATAACCACAAAAACTTGGCAAAATGATATATCAAATATCCAGACAATAAAAATTCATACAGCTATCTGTATAATGATCTCTCTATTTTATTTTCCAGTACAAGTCCCTATAGCACAACAATCACATAACAGAAAGACATTCTAAAAACTGGCTCTCCAGCAGTAACTGGAGTTCTCCAAATAGGTACTTTCCGCCATATGATTGGCACACTGCGAATACCAGAAGTCAGCAAAATAAACATTGCAAGACGTGCTGCTCCCAGGACATGGGCAATATGACATTAGTCTTCCCTAATGCTTCTCAAGTGACCATAAAAGGGGAACGGCAAAAAGGAGGCTGGCATAACAGAAGATACAAACCATGATAATGGATAATCAACATGATATCCACGTAGAACAGCTCAGGGAAGCTAGAGCAAACTAAACAGTACCCTTGAGAGTGGGAGGAAATAAAGAGGGAATTAGAAAATCTCAGATGATACTCTTGCAGTGCACCGGAAAAAAAAAAAAAGGGTCTGTCAAAATTAACAGGGAGGGAAACATGAGGATTGCCGTGATAACACGGAACAGAACTTTGCTCTGTTCAAGAGAGAGGAGACTCTTTAACCAGATAATAAATACTGATGCACCTTCACAAGCCATCAGAATGGACAAAGGCTATGATATGTTAATTGGTGGCTAACTTACTATAGTCACAATCACACCAGTTTTTCAAACTTCAAAATGTATTTAGGCTTAATTTAGGCTTCACGATTTATTTAGGATTGGTCAAAGTTAGCCAGTTAACAACATACAACCTTCTATTTTTCTCTCTCTAGGTTTGATCCTGTTCTGATTATAGTTAATGCGAGTTTTGCTAGCTTCACTGGGAGCAGAATTGGGCTGGTCGATACAAAGATTTACACAAACATTATAACTAGATGCTAGAGAAAATGTAATAAAATATTAAAATGATATCATGGAAAACAGGCCTGTGATCCAACTCAACCACTTGGGGGAAACAAAATGAAGCAGGGATGTGCCCTGGAAACTTAAAATTTAGGCAAAGAAAAATACATGTCTACAGGGTTTCTGGCATAGAGACTCTCTCTCTTTTCTGTTTGCTCAGCACCCAAGACAACGGAGCCCTAATCTGCATTACCGGTTTGGGGCAACTACTAGAATATAAACGCTTAATAATAAGTCCAGCCTTTTCAGAATTCACTCAGTAGCACTCTCCGTAATTTTATACACACTAAAGATTTAATAAATTAAACAAATAAAAATGTTACATTATTTAGAATATAGTAATGCTCGTGCTTTGGCATCTTTGGGTGTTTCAGGACTGTTGCTTTCTCTCATGCAAGAGAACTTCAATACCCAAATGGCAGCACACTACAGCCAAAAAAAGAGAAAACTCTAGGGCTATGAGCTATAATACATCATGAGCCATATCCCCTTATTGCCAAAGGATACAGGCTAAAGCCATATGAGCTGTGTCTTAGATTAGCCATTAAAGAAAATGATCATACTCAGAACAGTTATACAGTGACTAAAAAGGAAAATTAGATTTGGTTATAATAGAGTTTTTAAACTGTTTTTGGAGCCATGTGTCAAATAAACCCCATGTAGGTTGAAATGATACTCCAAGGCACAAATATTTGTGCCCAGTGTTTCTCGTTTTTTTGACTCATTTTGGTCAACACCATTTTTCTAAAAATTGGTCAGGTGGAAGCAGGAGCACACTTATGCAACTCACTTTGCGAAACTACTGGGGGACTCTGAAGCTAGGCTCGGGCCTACACAGATCCTTCCAAAACTTTACGGTATCCTGACTGGAACTTATGTCTTTCTCCATGATGGCCCCATGTCTCAGAGTGATGGGACAGCACCACAGAACTTTTAAAAATTATCTTTAATTTGTATGTCCATGTGTCACCACCTTTGCCCCACATACAGTATTTCAGTTCTCAACCAGAGGTCCAGGGCCCCCGAGGGGGCCACAAGCAGGTTTCAGCGGGTCGGCCAAGTAGAGCTAGTGTTAGACTCGCTGGGGCCCAGGGCAGAAAGCTGAAGTCCCACTGCATCGGGCTGAAGTCTGGGGCCTTGAGCCCTTCCACCTGGGATTGAAATCAAAGCCTGAGCAACTTAGCTTCCTGGGGGCCTCTGTGGCATGAGGCTCCAGGCAATTGCACTGCTTGCTACCCCCTAACGCTGGTCCTGGCTTTTATATGCAGAAAACTAGTTGTTGTGGCGCAGGTGGGCCACGGAATTTTTTATAGCATGTTGGTGGGGGGGCCTCAGAAAGAAAAAGGTTGAGAACCCTGCGGTATTTTACCTTTGAAAAGAAACAGTTTTCAAAGAGCTATTCTCTTTCACGCAGCTTGCCAAATTCTAACTTACCTGGGGCGGTGGGCAGCACATTTAGTTTGGTTTATTTTATTTTTTATTTAATTTACACAAGCTAGCTAAAATATTGGGATTTTTTTTTTTATCATCATGGTCAGGAGGGAAACTGTGCAGGGTTTGTGCCTGGGCCAACAAATGTGTGTGAAGATTTTGTAATGCTGCCTTAACAAAAGAGGTAACTGGAAGTCAATGTTTTTCAGTCTAAAGGGACTTTTTATGGTTAACAAAATAAGTCGGTCAAAACAAACGTTCATGGCTTCAATATCATGGCATTAAATTGTTAAAAATAGCAAATGTAAGTTGGCACATCACCAGCGACAAATTCCAGAGCGAGTCTCACCATTAAAATGAAGTGAGTAAGTGAGGAATTTAGAGCCAGATTATGGTCAGCTCCTGTCCAGATGCACAATGTGGAGAGTACACAGAGTATCATCCCCACTTGTATCACTTGCCCAGGGAAACCATATGCTCCCCAATCACAAGGGTTGCTCAAGGCTAACACATGCTCCACCTTCCAGAAATTAAACACATAATAATGGTTTTTAGAATAATTTTCAACACTTTACATTTTTGACAGTAATGGCTAAAATAGTGTGACTTCAAGCACTAGAGAATTTTAGGCTTTATTACATTGAAACATCACTAACTTAAATAATTTTCTATTCAGAAATTAACTTCCATAATAAATAAATGCTTACCACTAATACAGACCTTTTCATCTTCAAAGACCTTTATAAAAAAGTTAATTAATCTTAACAGCTCTGAGATGTAAGTGTGACAGATATGGCAATTTCCTGCCATATCCTTGGGAGAACTCACTGAATTAAGTTTAAGTCTTTTCAGAGTCCACTGTATTCAATTAATGGTTTTTGTATTATTGTGGGGTGGGATTGCATATAACTTCTCACCGGCAGGATGGGGGGGGGAGGGGGCGGGAAATGGGACATATGTTAGACCTGTGGGTTCAAAGGACTATACTGAACAATATGCCAGACAAGAAGGGACTTTGGAAACAAAATTGGTTAAGTGGTTTTCCTGGGGAATGTCTAGGGCAGTGGTTCTCAAACTTTTGTACTGGTGACCTCTTTCACATAGCAAGTCTCTGAATGTGACCCCCTCCCCTTATAAATTAAAAACACTTTTTTATATATTTAACACCATTATAAATGCTGGAAGCAAAGCAGGGTTTGGAGTGGAGGCTGACAGCTTGCGACCCCCCATGTAATAACCTCACGACCCCCTGAGGGGTCCCAACCCCCAGTTTGAGAACTCATCGTCTAGGGTGAGGTGAATACACCACCTTTTATTATTGAAGCTATGCCCTGAGGAATGGGTCACCTGCTACATGAGACCAAGATGAAAGGCCCAAGCTTTATAAGAGAAAAATCAAACTATTCATGGTTGTTCTGGTTCTGAATTAGAGACATTTATGAACTAGTAACCGCAGGGAAAACCCTGCTGTGGATTTTGAAGAACTGATACCCACAAGAGCCCAAGTTTGGAGTTAGGGTGACCTCTGGTAAGATTTTTAGCATCCACGTAGGTTCTTTTATTGTTTTTAATATGTTTTGTCTGTAATGCTTTCATTTTAAGAATACATGTGCTTGCTTAGAAAGAGCTGTGTGGTAAGTTGTAACTGTGGGCAATTACACTGTTCATAACCTCTAAGGAGAAAGCAGAGTGGAGACACTAGCCTTCTAGGAAGTCTGGTTTGCTGAGGATATCACAGTGTAGGCAGGGAACTGTGAAGCCTGGCAAAATCCCAGTCAGGAGGGAGACACACGCAGTCTCTACAGAAGATAGGTGATGGCTGAGGAGCCAGGAGCCTAGAGTGAGTGCCTTTGATGGACCCTAGAAGGGGAATACAGGTGCAGTTGCCCTGAACTGTGAGAGTAAGCAAAGACATAAATATCCATCTTCCGGATGTGAAAACTGAGACGTTAAGTGACTTGCCCAACATCACAAAGGGAGTCAAATCAGAGATAAGACATCCTGATTCCCATTCCTGAGTTCAGACCACTAGGCAAGCCAAGCTTCAATACAGCTGCATTGCAGGCTCTAATGCACTAGATCAGAAGCCCATCATTAAGGTAGCAAGGGGATGCCCCAGTTAACATTTGGAAAAAAAAAAACAGAAATACTGTGGTAGGGATTAGGGACAACTAATAGTGAGCAAAACTGAATATTAGAAAGTAATGACATATCTATCAACAGCTTAAATATTGTGAGACATACCTCAAAATGGCAATCAATTAGTTCAAAATATTCTTGTAAAGGAACTGAACCAGAAAAGGTACATGTGAAGTCTTTGCTATTTTCCTTCTTGAAATGTTCTTCAAGACGAAAAGTGAGCTCTTTTGTGATTAGCCAAAGGTCTTCTAATTGTTCACTCTGGATTCTATACCGCTCTTTAAAAACAAAAAAGAAACAAAAAAGGAGTAAAGAAAGATGAAGCCATATATACTAGTTCATATTCTGTAGATAAGTCATTATACAAAGGAATTAGTCCAAGTTGTGAAATAGTTCCAAAATCTTTTTAAAAGGCTTCATTAAAAAAAACAATTTTTGTTAGTGTTGTTCAAGTATTTCTGACATTTCATCTACCTAAGGTAGTTCTAAGTTACCTATCCTTGTAATTTTATCCATGTTTTTCCAACACTTAATAGTCAAATTTTGTAGCCAGATTCCCAAGCTTCTAGAACCTGAACCAGGTCAGTTGTTTTATGCAGAACTTTAAGTCCCCAAAATATGATTTCACCAAAATAAGTACATAACTTAAACGCTATTTCTTTTTAGTCACAAGTTATAGTCTTAATTCTACAAGAGCAATATCAGACTACTTGACTTTGTTGTACCAAGAGCAAAGTATGAAAGTATTTATTGCTTGAATGTTATTTACTGTAAACTAAGGGCTAGATCAGGGGTAGGCAACCTATGGCATGTGTGCCAAAGGCGGCACGCAAGCTGATTTTCAGTGGCACTCACACTGCCCGGGTCCTGGCCACTGGTCTGGGGGGCTCTGCATTTTAATTTAAATGAAGCTTCTTAAACTATTTAAAAACCTTATTTATTTTACATACACCTCTACCCCGATATAACGCTGTCCTCGGGAGCCAAAAAAATCTTACCGCGTTATATGTGGAACTGTGTTATATCGAACTTGCTTTGATCTTTACCGCATTAGATCTGAATTTGTGTTATATCGGGTTGCGTTATATCGGGGTAGAGGTGTACACCAATAGTTTAGTTATATATTATAGACTTATAGAAAGAGACCTTCTAAAAACGTTAAAATGTATTAATGGCACGCGAAACCTTAAATTAGAGTGAATGAATAAAGACTCGGCACACCACTTCTGAAAGGTTGCCAACCCCTGGGCTAGATCATGGAGCACAAAGGGGATGGAGAACTGCCCTAACACAGCAGCCAGTGATTCCTCTAATGTATGGGGAATCCCCGGGTAGTGGTATAAAGCTAATATAACTAGCTCTATGCTGTTCACTCCCACCACCCAGATTTAATGAGCTTTCCTGGTCAGGTTAGGATGAGAGCTGAAGCTCAATGCACTCCAGTAACAAAAGGCCAGCACAGCGATCCCTACGGAACCTCTATTAATGAAACATTAAGTAGCCTTTAGGATGCTCTGAGTTATGGTATGGGTCAAGAATCAGGGAAACAAACATGTGGCTCTCTCAGACCTGTATGTTCAAAGATATAGATAAAAACAACAAATTAAATTCTACCCAGAAACCATCAGGCAACAAGTATAGATCCCAGAGCAGAATGCATTGCAGTAAATTAATTTTGAGAAAAGCATGGATTATGGTATCGAAATCCGTATCTGTAAGAAACAGTTGAAATCTTCTGGGAAGACTGAGATTAAAGAGAGACTTGCCTAGATATTACTGGTAAACAGTTGTTCAACAGCAGTTAGAAATTTAATAATGCACCAAGAATGTGAACTTTAGGAATAAATGACAGATATGCACCCTCAATAAGAGGGGCAGATGTAAACCTTGCCATATCTTCCAAGTCCTTCCCCAAGTATCTCTTCAGTTTTATTAGGAAGCACTGTGCTGATAGAGGTGGCATCTTTCTCTTATTTATTTATTCATCTCATGTTTTAAAATGTACCCATCCAGTGTTCTGGGTTCGTGCACAAACTTTATAAAAACTATACAATGACATTTTACCAATATATGATAATCCTTTCAAAACTAAATCTTTCTGAGCACCATCACCCATCTACAATATTCATCCAGAAAAAACCCTGGAGAACGGATACAACTTGCAGTGTGATCAGTGTTGGCTCATTTATACTCTGATAAACCAACTGGGGATAGGGTGACCAGATGTCCCGATTTTATAGGGACAGTCCCGATATTTGGGGCTTTGTGTTATATAGGTGCCTATTACCCCCCACCCCCTGTCCCGATTTTTCACACTTGCTGTCTGGTCACCCTAACTGGGGAAGAGAAGTTACAAGTTGAAGATCCCTCATTTAAAATTCACTGTCTCTAGCCTCATCATGATTAAATCAGGTAAAATGTTAAGATTGAGCACTCTTGGTGACTTAAACTGCTGCATCATCATACAAGCAAAGTCGTAGTACCAGTGATAACCAGGCCCCATCCCATTTAAGGTCCTGACAACCTTCATTTAAATAAATAAATAAATAAATGTGGTCATGGCTATTTTATCTTGAATAATTACATTTTACATTACATCAACATTCCCACAACAGTTTCAAGCAGAAAACCATTCTTCACTTCAACTCCTAAAAAACACTGTGTTGCTTTCCTAATGAAGAATGGCTGCACACACCACCTGAAATGTTGTTAATTTAGATAATAGGGGAATTATATCAATGTATAGAAAGAATTTGTAATGTGATCTGTGATCCTGCTGGATAAAAGGTGTTAATGTAAGAATAAAATATTAAACCGAGACAAAAACCAGTTATTGGCATTAGCCCATGTCATCTTTAACAACAAATTCACCTTGTTAAATAATATTTTAATAAGTTGTAAATCATACAGCTGACAGAAAAAAGCTACACTTCTGATTCTACATCATATTTGTATGCAATTCTTCTCTCTCCAGTTTCTTGTACAGCAAATCAACACTAACTAAAAGTAAAGAAAGGAAAATGCTGTTGAAAACCATAATAATTTTTTTTAAAATAATGGTTATCCAGAGAGACATTTTTGAACAACACTGCCATATTTCTTTTCATTATTCATCCATCAATACACTGTCTGAGAGGAAATACAAAAGTGCAGCTGTGATGCAAAAGGTCACTAAGGTCTTGGATACAGAAAAATAGAGATTGTTTTTAATCAATTTTTTTTACTCGTTAGCAAAGTTCACAGTAAAATCAAATGAACTAGAAGTTTTTAGAACATTCGTATACTTATTAAACATTTTCTCAAGATTAGTAATCCAAGATTGTTTGACATGAACACTGGCATTACTCCCAGAATAGGCATTTCACTGAAGGGAGAATGACAAATTCCGTTTACAAAGTTACAGGAAAGAAGCAAGTTTTATTTAAAAACATGTCTATTAAAGACAAGAACACCATCTGTTAAAGATAACATTCAACCTACTTTCCATTTTTTTAAAATCTCACAGTGAAATGGCTGGGCCTGGTGGATACAGCATTGGATTTTGCCTTTTCTTTCCTTTTAGTGAAATGAGCTTGGAAAGTTTGAGACCAAATCAACAGCCACTTCATTTATAATTGACATAACTAATACATTAATGGTTTAAAGTGGGGGTGGGGCACCACCCACCTAGTTTTCCCTAAAATAGTTTCAATACATTTTTTGCTGGTCAATACAAACACAACCTAACTGTATTTGGGAGCAAGGTAGTCATTTACTGTATGTGACTTAGTAGGCTATTAGGCTGAAGGAGAAGGTTAATTAGATTTGGAAAAAGTATATATGAACAAGGGAAACTGAGAAACCTTAATTGTACCACATCAATGCTCTAAAAATAGAAATTCAATGGAAGCAGTAACAATTAGCTGTATTTCTGCTTTCCAAGTGCCTTTATAATAGTCAACCAATTTAATGTTTAAATGTAGAAAAAGCTTTTCCACTGCAAGTTACAAGTACATTTCTTTCAGAAAATTCTGACATAGGAAAGCAGATGACTCCGGGGATTAATGGATTACAAACTCTTTCAAATCCAACCTAGGATGAGAGTGACTGAAAGTGTTTACAACTCAATGGTAGTTTATCTGAAAGGAGTTCCAGTCCAGTGCGTAGGAGACAAGCATCCATATCACAAAAAATTCCAACATAATTAGCACTAAAGGCTTTTCTAGACCAGGATAAAAAGGTTTAATTTTTAAAATATGTTGGCTAACACATTTTAAAATCTTAGTGCCTAAAGGGCGAGCTGAATTTTAACATACATTCAAGGTGAAACTCCAGTTCCTCCCCAGGATTCATTTTGATTAGCTGATGTGATGAACATGCTTTTTCTACATTAGGGTTTTTTAATTCTTAGTTAAAATGGATTAGCTAATACATTGTAAAAACAGACACAGTAACTGGCATCCTTGTTTGCAGCCTTAACAAAGAAGCTATAAACTAAATGGGTACAAAGACTTTCACCACCACTGCACCAAGTCCTTCCAGATCAGCATTGAGACACATTTGAGGTGGAACACAGGAGAAGTTTGCACTTCCTCTGGTCCATGCTGTACTTGTTCCATCAGCAAAGGACTTCAGTCTCAAAGCACTGTTATTTTCCCAGGGACCATCAGTTTATCTGGTACAGGTCACTTGCTCTACACATTTTTTGTTTTTAAAAAAAGAAAACTTCCAAATGATCTCATGGAAAAGGAAAATTTTATTATACAAACACAGCTAATACATGATTTACGTGACAGGATAACGAGTGGTCCCTAATACTTATACATTCAGTCCGCACTCCGGGACACACACAACTTAGCCATTCAAACACAACTCATTTTAATAGCATGAAATTCTACCAAACAGCATAATGTATTAAATGCATTTGTATTATTGATAACCTTTGCTCATAGAAGCCCTGAGAATGAAATACCACTACATGGACTTTCCTTATGTATAATATTTTTTCAAAGTGTTTCATACACATTAAAGATTTTTTTCCAAGATACAACTTAACCAAAAAAGATTTGTTGTATTTTGTAGCTACCCCTGCCAATGTGAATTAGATATTAGCCATACGACAGGTTACTACATGGAAAGTGGCATGAAACACCTCATTTGTTTTCAAAAGGCTTCCCAGACAAGACAAGAAAAATGATGCCTAGTTAGACTAGGGGGAAGAATAAATGTTTTCAATCTTCTATGTAGTGTGATCCTTACAGGTCAGGTCTAAGAAACAAATAAGGCAGTGTGGGAAAGTTTATATTAAGACTGGAAGCATCATTCCTAGCTTGTGAATAAACAAAATCAGAATGGAGAGGAAAAACCTGGGGGTTAGAGTGAAAGGATTGAAAATCATGTCCTCACTAAACGTTAAAATACATTCAGTCTAGCCAGTCAGATCATCAACTCATGTAAGTCAACATGGATCTATTCCATACATGTGAAATGTTTAATACAACAATTCCATAAAATAGGAATCTAAGTAACTGATTTTAACTTCAGTTTATAAGTAAAACTCTATTTATATATCCTTTAAATTCTTTGGTTCCTAGAAACTATTACTGAATGTTCCAGTTATTTCAAACTGTTTAAATTCTACTGTCAACTTAAACAAATATTAAAAGTCAACAAACAATAAAACACAGCACACAAATAGTGCACACATAACCTAATTCAAACAAATATGAATACTATAAATGTAAAATGACTGATATTATGAAAGGTCTTTAATAACCACTGTCCAGATGTTTCCAGTCTTTAATGGCTTTGATGGTGTTAAAGAAATATTAAGTATTTTCTCACAGTTTAGAATGCCTTACCTTGATGCCACTGATATTTATAAAAGCCATCTTGAATAAATTATTTTAAAAACACACATTTCTTAGTGATTTGGATTACAGTAGAACCTCAAGGATACGAACAACAGAGTTACGAACTGACTGGTCAACCGGACACCATGTTAAACCAGAAGTAACCAATCAGGCAGCACCAGAGACCAAAAAAACCCAACCAAATACTGTACTGTGCCTGTATTGCATCTGAAAGGTGCCTTTCCACACCCTTATCGCCACCCCCACACAGCTAGGAAGTGAAGATGCTGTGATTCACAGGCAAAGCTGTGAGCTCCCGCTGCCAGTCCAAGGCAGCCGGACCAGGAGCAGCACTGAGGTCTGCGCTGCTTTCCTGTAGGCCAGGGTGCTGTTTTCACCCTCCTCCCCACCCACTCCGCCAGGAGGGAAATGCACTATTTTCACCCCTCCACCCTGGCAAGGAGGGGGATACACGTTTGTCCGGGCCAGGGAAAGAAGCTGTCTGAAAGGAAGCTGCCTAGCTGCCTCTGGAACCTGGCCCAGAGTTTGAACTGCTGGAGCTGAAGCTGGATTTTGTTTAGAGTTATGAACATTTCAGAGTTACAATCTCCATTCCTGAGGTGTCCGTAACTCTAATTTTTATAATTGTAATTTTATTTGGATAAAAATATTGCAGATCAACAAACCAGTTTTACTGTCTGTCACTTAATCAAGATAGTGTTCATATATCATCCATTCTATGTCCTCCAGTTTGAACTCAGTAGTGGGCAACAAGTATTTTAGTTTTTAAATTTGGCATTTAGGCATGTAAAAATGTAGACAGGTGCCTAATCTGTTAGGTGTTTCTCTAACTCCCACTGAAAGTCAAGGGGCATGGAAAGTTAAGTGGAATTAGACACCTAACCTGCTTGCGTGTTTTGTAAATCCCACCAGATGCCTATCTGCATCTTGAAGCACCTAAATACCTAGCTAAAAGCTAAAAAAAAAAAAAAAAGATTTGTCAGTCTTGAATAAAGACCTATGACATTATAAAATGTATATGCAATAACTTAAAAAAACACAAATTATCTGGAGCCCTTTTAGTGATTTTCAGAAAACTAATATACGATAACTAAGTAGGATTTTGTTTAGTTTCAGCATTTCCTTGCTTCTCTAAAATATTATTGGAAGGGTCAGGGAAAATGCCTATTCACATTAAGAGAACTTCTGTGTAAAATTCCCCATGCAGCAACTAATATACTACATGTGGACAGACACTCAGCTGGTTGAAATCAGCATACACACACCTGTTTATGATCTGACCCATAATCTTATCTTAATCCATAATTAAATTATTTCCAATATTACTCACGTGAGGTTTTTGAAGCAAGAAGAGTGATTCTAGAGCCAGTTAAGAACTGGAATCCCAGAACATTTACCTGATCTTCATTAGACTGATCAGCAAAGTCTACAAGAGAAAATTGAAGATAAACTACATAAGTATCTTGCTATAATTCAGTAAAAGATTGCAGCAAACTTCTGATCCACATTAAAGGGTAGACTGTCTTTGCACAGGTAATACATATGAGGGAGATCTGCATACAAAGGGAGTCATGCAAGGCAGAGAACAGCAGTCATCCCTGTGAGTGGAGATTGCTTAGTCCATGCTGCCTTCAGGAAGTAAGTAATCCAGAAAGAGGCAGAGATAAAGCATGGCCAGGGCCCCTTCTCCCACCCAATGCACCAGCCCACAGAACATAGGGTGACCAGATGTCCCAATTTTATAGAGAAGTCCCGATTTTGGGGTCTTTTCTTATATAGGCTCCTATTACCCCTTACCCCCTGTCCAGATTTTTCACACTTTGTTTGTTCCCCCTAACAGAACATGACCAGGGCACTGTGGGTTTCAATCTGCAACGTCCCCTAAGGTAGTACAGGGTGAATCCTGTGCAGCCCCAGAAGAGACTGTACCTCCAGAATGCTCCCCCCGGGGAGATGCAATTCCACACTTCCCTCTACTCAAAGTTCTGTGGAAATTTCACAGATGAGCCCCACAACTCTATAACCTATTGGAAAAAGACCTTTAGATTTTCAGAGTTCAGTCTCATCTTTCAGTACATAGTCATTCTTCACCATCTACCTTGTTAAATTAGCTACTATGCAATTTTACTACTGTATGTAGTGCACTGTAAAGCACACCTGGTTTTAAAAGGGCTGGACCAAGGGTATGTACATAACTCCACCATCATCGCAAAAAAATCAGAAGGAGGAGGGGAGAGAATAGCCAATATGCATTAATGGACCCACACAAACCCACAGTTTCCTCATAGATCAAAAGAGGATCTATTTAGCTCCTTATTCAGCCACTGTAAAAAAAAAGATGAATTTAAAACTACACAATTTGATGCACTCCTTTGGCTACAAGTCTGCAACATAGGTTTTAATTAAATACTGTAAATATGTGTGTTGTTCTGGACCAGTACAAACTGTTTTGGGGCCGTTGGACAAATTGTAAATTTTGCTCTAAATAGGTTTCCCTTTTTGAAAACTGTCTTATTACATTTTTCAATTTGATCAATAAAATAATATTGATGTGAAACACAAAATTATAAAATAAAATGCACTATTTTAAAAAAATATCTATAAAACAGAAACTCATAACGTGGAAAAATTTTCAAAGCTTTCAGATAACACTGGAACCTATACTGAAACCTAAATGCAGAAGACACAAAAACCCAGAAAGGCAAGTCTTTATAGGATTACTTACCTGAAGCTTAAATACATTTGAAAATCAATACATACAGTAAAGGAAAAATAGTCACACTTGAAGTAATGCAACATCAGAGTCACAAATGAAGCATTTTGATACGTTGGTTTCCATGCAGTAAACCATAATAATTATGATAATATTTTAACAAAATTTAAAGCCCTACATTGATTTATCCTGATAATACACATCATACCTTCGTACACTAAAGCCAACCAAAAATATTCAGCTTTGTATTTATCATTTGCCAATTATCTTGTAATTACCCTATCATTACTCCATGATGAAAGATTCCAATCTGAATTCCTAACATTTCTTATGTTACAGACACATCACCATCAAAAGTCCTACCTGGGAAAAGGTTCACAAGACTGACAGGAGGTTTATTGGTATCAATAGTTAGTTTGTGGTTTGCTGTTTTTGAAGGTTGAGCTGGAAAGCAAATTAATCGCAAGGGCAGTCTAAATTTACACTGAGCAACTCTTGGTATTCCTGAAATGACAGGACAGATAGTTTGCATTAACAGTGACAATATCTGTATTCTGAGGGCAAGACATTTCATGACATTGTTTATAAAAAAGCTATATACATTTTTAGTGTAGATCAGGAGGAAGTCATTAAAACAAAATGGTCAAGCCATGCAAACTTTTGGATTAAGGTTAATTTTCAACTAACAATGAAAAACACTCTTTTAATGACAAATTAAAACTGAATGTTTTGGTTTCAGACTCCATGAAAATATTAACCAAATCTATTAAAGCTGCATATCTGTATTCATAGTGATTATATAGCACTAAAAAATATTATAAGTTTGTACAGACCTCCAGCCAAACAATTCCACTTTAATATGACTGCGAGTTGCACGGCATATGCCTCATGTGTTGAATGGAGGGAATGGATACAGCAGCAATGTATTATGCACTCCTCTCAATTATCATGACAACTACACACTTCTTCAGAACATACATGGTTGTTTATTTGTCATACCCTTAAACAAAATCTGTCCTCCATCAAATGGCAGCAAGTTTTGGCTTAATAAAATACTGTCCAGTAGATGTTAACATTTGTCTAACCTTTGACAGAAATTGCACCCAGCCCTTCATAAGCAAAAATCAAAAGATATCTTTTCAGTGTGCTGCCTTCTCACTTACATATTCTAACAAAAACAGACATTTGTACTTAAAAAATTACATTTGGTTAAACCAGTTTAAAAGAATGCTGCATCCACTTTCCATTGAACATCCTGAAACTTTGCATCTCAACATCAGTGAGTTATACAATCGATTTGAAAATAAAATTCTTAATTAAAATTAGAAAGACAAGGTTGGTGAGGTAATATCTTTTAATTGGCCAGCTTCTGTGGATGAAACAGTCAAGCTTTCGAGCTCCACAGAACTCCTCTTCAGGGCTGGGAAAGGTACTCTGAGTATCACAGCTAAATACAAGGTGGAACCAATTGTTTAGCATAAGCTGTTAACACATATTGTAAGAGACCATTGAAGGTGAAGTAGCCTGTTAACACCTCTGCAGTCATAGGACAAAAAAGGGTGCTTAGTGGGTTACAGATCAGATTCATGGTTTATTATAAAAGTGTCTTTATTAATACCATGACTCTCAGTATCTAGCAAAGTTATGAATGTAAGCTCCCAGGCTTCTGAAGGTGTTGTGCAGATTTCCTTTGAGGGCAAGGACTGAGAGATCAGATATGGAGTGATCATTTTGTGAAAAGTGTTTATAGGGTTTTTGTCTTCCATCATTTTTCTGTGTGAGTTCATTTGAAAGCATAGTGATTGCCTGGTTTCATCCACCTAGTTGTTATTGGGGCATTTAGTTCACTGGATGAGGTACACCACATGTTGTGATAGCCATGTGTAGGACTGATGGATCTTGAAACATGTGGCATGGGGAGTACTGATCATCATAGCAGTGGATACACATATACAAGTTTTGCATCTGTTGTTATGGCAGGAGCTGGTGGCACTTTGAATTGATAGGCCCTGGTCTGTGGGTACCTTGCTTCTGATGAGGTTGGCAAGGTTGTGGGGTTGTTTGAAGAATAGAAGAGAGAGTTCAGGAAAGATTTCTTTCAGGATGTGATTCCCATCGAGTATGGGTTTTAATTGCTTGGTGATACCATGTATGGGTTTCAGTGTGGGGTTGCAGATGTCAACTAGTTGTGTGCAATCAGTATTTTTTTCCCTGTATTGAAGCAGTTTCCCAGGGTATTTGGGTAGCTCATTTCATAATGGGGTGGGGGGAGGGATAGTTCAGTGGTTTGAGCATTGGCCTACTAAACCCAGGGTTGTGAGTTCCTTGAGGGGGCCACATAGGGACCTGGGGCAAAAATCAGTACTTGGTCCTGCTAGTGAAGGCAGGGGGCTGGACTCGATGACCTTTCAGGGTCCCTTCCAGTTCTATGAGATAGGTATATCTCCATATATGAATAATGAAATCTACTTCTCTCATAGTGTCCTTATTTGGTGAACACATGTAGGTCTGAGTGGTGGTCCCTCACCGTGAATCTCCGAAGGGAATCTTCTTTGCTGTCACGCACCTAGAATGGCAGTCTGTACAAGGGGGAAATTAGCTATCTCTAGGGCTCAAACCCTCAGGCACGGTAGAGCAGTGAACAGTTCAGGGGCCCGGGCCCAGGCCCTTAGGCAGGGCGGGGCACCAAGCAGTCTAGAGCTCCAACCCTCAGGCAGGGTAAGAGTCTAGGAGCCCAGCCTTCAGGGAGGTGTGAGCGCCCCACACAGTCTAGGGGGCTCCGGCAAGGGGTGAGCACCCCACACAGTCCAGCATCCTAGCTCAGTGGACCGTAGACTCTCACAGGCCTTCTGGGGAGGCTGCCACCCCAGCGGGTAGTGGGACACAGGCCCACTCAACTCCACTGCGTGCCAGCCCAGGATCTTAACAGTGGCGGAGTGGTCTGCCACGCGGTCAGCAGGGATCCACCCACAACACGCGGACCTTGTATCAGGCCAGCACTTAACCAGACTGCTGTCTAGTTTCCCTGGGCTACTTCTTACTCTCTCTAGCTTTGGTACCTCGATGCAGTGAGAGTCTGGTGTCTCTTTGGGATACACCGCCAGTGGCAACCCCAACAGCTCCTCAGCATTGGTTGCGTCTGGCAGCTCGGGCGAGTCCTCAGGGTAACTGAAGTCTTCTGTGGGCTCTTGCATCAACAGTGGGGAGAACACATCCGTCTCCTTTGGCAGATGCTGCTCAACTGAGCTACAGGGCCCGCCTTTTATACTTCCTGTTCCTGTCCCCTCTACTTCCGGTGTGGTGAGCATGGCCTTCCTGGTTCTGCCCACCAGGGGCATCTGGCTGTACCTCACTGTCAATCTCCAAGGGCGGCCATGTCCAGGGCCGGCTCTAGGCACCAGCAAACCAAGCACGTGCTTGGGGCGGCACATTTTCAAGGGCGGCATTCTGGCCATCTTTTTTTTTTTTTTTGCCTCCAGCAGCAAAAGCCTAGAGCCGGCCCTTTCAGCAGCAGCGCGTCGTGCACGGGGGGCGCCCTGGGGGCGTTGTGGTTCGCGCCGCAGGGAGCAGCGCCCGCACCTTGTGGCTGGGCCAGGCAGGCTCCGAGTGGGGGACACTCGGGCTGGGGGTTGCCCCACGGGGCACATGGAGCTGCCTGCAGGTGCGGCAGGGCGGCTGCCCCCAGCGCTGCAGCCGGGGCTGGGCGAAGCGGCCTGAGCCACCCAGGGACTGCTTGGGGCGGCAAAAAACCTAGAGCCGGCCCTGGCCATATCTCTTTGCTACACACACCCACCCCTCAAGCCCAGCTCCCAGCTCCCAGTCTGGTCAGGTCAGTCAAGTCCTTATATCAGGTTTGTAGCAGTGATAATCTGGAATCACGCAAACAGATTGGGGGTCATCAGTCCTTGTTTAGAGCTTTCTTGTTAGAAATCCAGTCCAGAGAAATGAAGCAGTAAATGAAGACAAAATGGAGCTGTCTCAGGTGCCTTTTTATATCCTCTGCCATATGTAAGGAATTTTACTGTCTCAAACAAAGTCCACAGCCCCTGTCTGTGGAAAGTTACTGGCCCAAGATGGAGTCCTGAGTCACATGAGTATATCACATGTCCTTACATGCTTTGATGACTCACAGAGGCAGCCATTGTTTGTATATGTTGGGAAGCATGAAGAAAACTGGTTGGCCTCTGTAGCTCCTTGTAGCTTGAAAGTTTGTCTCTTTCACCAGTAGAAGTTAGTCCAGTAACAGATATTACCTAACCCACTATGTCTCTATAATATTCTGGGACCAATACAGCTACAACAACACTGCAAACAACAATGGAAGCTATTTTAATTAAAATTGACATTCAATTAACATTGACCTCCTGTTGGTAACTATTCATGAAATGAATGGTGGCACTGAAGAAACTGGCAAGTCACTTTTTATTCAGCTTCAATACTGAGTTATTATTCAAATGCATATTAAAGTTTATCTTCCATTGGTAATGCAGTAAAGAAGCAGAAATGGACAGAACTGGCCACAATCTTTGGCTAGCAACATACTGCTGAAAAATTACATTTGGCATTATTGGGACTCAGCAACAATGGGAGAAAAATTATACTTAACATAACAGAAATACACACTTTTCTTAATAGATATGATTTTTTTAAATTTATTTTCAAATGCAAATCAGAACTTGTCAAGAATATGAACACATGTAAACCAAGACTCAATGCTTTTGAAATTGGTAACAAGTCTGAAATAATATAATATAATATAATATAATATAATATAATAGTCCTAGAAGCTGTAAAATGGGAAGCCCTTGGTGTAATGAGCAGGCAGCTGCCACTTTCCTTTGCCAAAACATCCATCAGGGGAATCTTTGTTTTTTCATGTGGGGAAAGCCTGTGTATGCACAAAGGTCTACCATGCTGATACCGGTATCAGCTTCACAGGAACAGTAACCCCCCATTCTGTCCTAAAGCCCCCTGATCCCCACAACCATTCCAGATGATTAGTTGGGCAGGTCTTAATTTAACCTAAATGTTTAGCATGACCAGATTTTCAGAGTGAATAAACTAAGACCCCTCTCATGGCTGGGGTGGGAACAGAGGAGATGTGAAGGCAGGAAAGCGACATTTATTATAGTCATCAGGGAAGCATGCATGGAAGGTAATAAAGAAAAAGGAGCTCAACCTTCCTCTCCTTGGCTAAAGAATCCCGCTCCATCTCACTTCTTTTTCTTGCTACCTATGGATTTGGCTCTACATGCAAGGAAGGGCTGCTTCACGGACTTGTGCAGAGGCAAGGTCACTGGGAGGCCTTGAAAAATCAGGTTAGGTATCAAGGCCAAGTAACAGAGACACATGAATTCAGCTGCCCTGTTCTTAACTTCACTAGCGCCACTTTCTGGTAGTGCCTCCAGGTGGTAAGCCTGCAGCACTTTACAAAAATCGCAATAAAACTTGTTTACATGAAACAGTCAGGGACACAGAGACAAGCCTTAAAAACTGGGGGATCCCTGGGTTTCAGGGACACTTGCTGAAAACTGTTTCTCAATCAACTTGTGAATTTTCAAAATGCTGACTTGAACAAACTTTACATAAGTTTCTTACAAATCTCTCCATAATCTACTAGAAAAAGGAGTGAACAATCTTTTTGTTTCTCTCAATAATGACATAATACAAAAGTCTTGATATTAAATCTTGAAACATTTCAGAGGGTTGCCAACAAGAAATACTTAACAGAATTTGCCACAAAGATTATGAAATACTTTCATATTGAAAGCAAGTTTATTTTTTCTAGTATCATGCCAATTGCTCTTGGATCTCCAGCTCTCAGTTTGCCTCATCATAAATAATATTTTTTCAACATGTGCAAACGAAATGCAAATCAAAACTAAATATAACAGAACTTTATTTCCTGAAAAAAAAATCTCAATTATCTCTGGTATATACAGAAAGAGTCCAAAAATCACTGAATCAAAGGGAAGCAGAGCCAAAAGCTGCTAAAAAATATATAACTAGAGTATAAAATTTATACTGGAGAATTCTTTCAGAACACTTCTTTGGGCATGCTAGAGTAATTTTACATGGGAGCAAGGAAATCCAAAGAAGGACCAAAGTCTGGCAGCCAGAACTTCCTTGATCCCTTTCTATTATGTCTGGTAATAGGCCTTGTGTCATCCTTGTCACCATTGTGTTATACTTTGCACATGTCATGTAACTTTAATACAGTAATAATGGATAACAAAGCAGATGGGATAACAATTTTTCCCCCATGTATAAAAGCAGAATTGCTCATTGGTAATGTAACCAGAGCAGATCATCATATAAATAGTATCTGCTTGAAATATGATACTTATATCTTACATGCACACAGTATAACTGCATTAATCTTAATTATACCTTTATAAAAAGACCTTGAGTGGTAAAAGAAATAGCTGAGTCTGTGTTCAGGATGTTAAATATTCAAAGAATTGATGACCTTTCTGTTACTGACTGAGCTGAATTTAACTACTGTAGTACTCATTGTAGTAGCCCAAATAAAATGCTACCATAAATACATCCTCAGGCAAAATTCTGCAATCTTATTCATCCTTGAACTGAGGGAAATATTGGCTTGAGTAAAAACTACTCATATGAGTAAAGGTTGCAGGATCTGGTTCTTCATTTCTAAGAGATGTCTGATCCTATCAAATTGCATTTAAAATAAACACATCTATGCAGTAAGGCAGAACTATTCTTAGTAACAATGATGGCTTGAAATACTCCTGTTTCTACTCTCCATCCTGGGTCCCATGTAGCTGGCCTCACTCTCCAGAACAGATGGAAACAAACAGTATTTTCATTGCAGCCACTCCTCCTGCTTTATAGGGAGTGTTGCAGTGGCTGAATTGTGGTTGTAGAGCACCTCATCCTGTTCCCCGGGGCTGGAGCCACTCTATTTCTTGGAGTACCTCTATTTCTTCAGCAAAACCAAGAGCAAAAGAGAGAGAGAGAGAGAGAGAAGGAAGGGTGCCACTAGCAGTCTCATTTACCTACTCACTAGCTGCAGCAGCTTCAGCTCTACCTCTCTGAGACTGCTAAAAAATGGATGGGTAATGAAAGAGAGGCTGAGAGAGAGAAAACTTCAAACACATGCCCATTAAGCAACCCTATCTCCAATGGGAAATCGAACAGCTGGAGACTTCCTTCCCAGCTGATCCCCAAACTGGGGTTTCTCTTTCTTTTTGGGGTGAACGTGGAATTTACAACCAATACATTTCTTATAAAATCAGCAAAACAAATGTATATCCCACACGGACTTAATATATGCTTTAAACATATCCAGACAACAGGGAGCCTCCAAAACTCAAGAACTGTCCTTTTTCAGCTTACCTAGATGCTAGCTACCTTTCTATTCCTCTTTTATCCTCCTGTGTAATGTTACTTTGACCGCTGGGCACCACTTGACGCCATGATACCTGTCCTAATCATGGCTACATTTTGAACAACATTTGTGCTAGTATTTTTAATCATCTAGAAATCAACTTTCAGCCTTCCATAAGACAGTTCTAAGAACTGGGATGAATGCAAGCAATTCACACCAGTCTGAGAGCTACTGTTTCACTCTGTGCACAGATAACATGGCACCAGTTCAAATCCTGAGGGCTTTTTCACAATAAGAAAGGTTAAATAATATTATGTTTAAATTCAGCTGAAGGTGATGAGCTATAGATAGCACTGTAAGAAGAAAGGTGGCTAAAGATACAGTAAGCAATAATAACATAATTATATTTTCCATCACTGTCATCAAGATGGAATAAAACATTTTAATATTGTAGATTCCAATGTTATGCAGGTGAAAATGTATTATAAGTCAATAAAAAATCATCATTGGTGCATCCTACTTTTCCTATGGATAACTCTCCCCTTACGTCTAAGCCTCAATCTCTCCCATAATTCCCAGCAGTCATCCCTAGAGCAGTGCCAAGCCAGCACATTGTTCCAAGGAGGATATAAAAGCTTGTAAGAGTCACCTCCTAAAAAGTACATTCACAGTTCACTTCCAAATCTGCTTCATTGAAAATCAGCTGTCAGTTATAACAATCTTTTCTTTCACTCACCTTCAGGATTGAGATCTACATCATAATCAGCAACAGAATGAAGGGAGAGAAAAAAAGGAAGAATATGTAAGATATTATTTAAAGAGGAATCAAAGAAGAGACGTAATCATTAACAGTTTAGAAAAAATAAATGTAACTTTTGTTAAAGGCAAAATCCAATAAGTGTTTTTTTTTAGTGTGTCTAAATATATAAGATGTAACACTAACCAAAAATAACCAGAAAAGGCCAGATTCATCCCTCGTGTAACTCCATCCAACTCAGTAAAAACAAATTAAATTAAACTGTATTGAATTCCACAGAGTTACACCAACCATAAATTTGACCCACAATGCTGGATCATTTAAACAAACAAAAATCCATTTTAATGAAAGGCTCCTATTCAGATATAATCAGACAATGAAAGAATATTTTTTCATGGACCTAAGTGCTATCTGAGGACTTGATTCTACAAACTCCAACAGGGACAGTGTGTTTGTATACAATTCTATTGAACTAGCCAAGCCTAATGATGGAACAGAACTTCTGAATCATTAAGTCATTTATTTTATTTAATTATTTTATGCTCCTTGTGCTAGGCAAATTCCACAATTAAACACAACATGTTCAAGTGTGGTCCTATTCTAAAGTGATTCTGTATGAAATGGCTAAATAGTGTTCTATGATTACTTTATTTGAAAGATCTCAGATCAAATGTACCCTCAGGTTACAAGTATTTGTTTCCTAACTGCAAGGCCTACAGGCTCAATATCTGAAAGTCAACCTGGGGTATTTTCTTTCATTGTTATTAACTATTACAAAAGTAAATAATTCATTAGATAATGCAAAGAAATAAGCATTCAGCTCATTCTCTCTTTGCTGTGTTGGCTCTGCAGGGCTAATAGGAGCAAAAAAGCAGTAAAAATGCACATCACTAAAATCAGGGGGTATGATTCAAGAAACCCAAGACCAGATTAGCTCAGAGCTACATGTAAATCGCACAGAGGTTGTCCGCAGACATGTCCACATTGCCCCAGACAGAGCTCTTAGGAAGGTACTGCATGCTCAGTCACTAGAAGCCATCAATCTCGGACATCCCTAGAGTGCAGGAACAGGAACTGTGTCTGCTGTTTGCACAGATGATCTGGAGCATGAGGCAGCATCCTTTAGCCTCTACCCTCTGCGCACCCAGCTAATCTATGTTGAAGAGGACAGATCAGTGTTACAATGAGCCATTTTTATAGTCAGATTTACAAATAAAACTGCATTTCAAACTGCCAAAATAGGTAGCACAAACACAGCATGTTGCCTTGAACTGTCCCAACCCATCACAGGAAAAACTTCTCCAGTGATGATCCATTCTCAAATTAATGCTTAACCAACATATTATGCTTTGCTAACTCAGGCTCTAATGGCCTACCAGAGAGGAGGAATCCCATAGCTAAGAGTTCACTAGCAAAAATGTTTTGCAGACTCAGTTCCTTCAGAATGTAAATCCCAGGCCTGTCAGAAGAATGCCTTGGATGACATCACATTTAGTTTCTTAAGGAAAACAAAATATGTTGTCCTCAACACTTTTTTAGTATTTCTCAGAGCCTCTGAAGAATCCAATGGTCCTTAGGCTTCCTGAGATCAAGAAAAACACCCATTACAGGAATGCTGCTTCCCATACTACCTGACATACACAGGGTAGTATGGGGAGTACTGAGCACATGAAACAAAGATTCCCTGAGGGAGAAATGCCCTCCATTCTGTTCCTGCAACCAGTGGGGAAGGAGGAAAAGAGAAAGCAGATTTGGTGCCAAATCTTCAGCTGATATAAATCAATGTATTTCCACTTACTCACTTTTACCAGTAGTATAAAATGTCACCCAGTTTTCTCCCAGACACACACGTTCTGACTGAGAATTAAACAGTGTGTGTAGTAATGTTTAAACATGAGACAGTCCTGACATGACATGGATCATTCAACTTAGCTCCTTGTCCTTAGATGACATCTGATTAGCCAGCAAGATGTGCAAAGACAATAGATGTCAGGGCAAACTAACCTGTTGTGTCACTATGGATGGCCTGGGGTCATTATAAAATGCAACGACTCGCGTTTTGTTCTAATTTATTCTAAACAAGTAAAACAATCATAAATGCTATTCCACAGACTAAAAGGGAAACAGGGTGAAGGAATAATCAGTCCCAGCAACCATTTAATCCTCTTCCTCTGTGCAGAGAGAGTAATTGTCACTTTTGTTGGCAGCCTCTGCAGTGAGGTCAAGGACTGAATGGTCATAAAGAGGTAATTAACTTCTCACCCCTAAAGGAGGTCCCTCTCAGGTCAGGATAGAAGCAAATTGCTGGGACAGCACATGGGAAGTCTGTTTCCCAAGTTGTAAATGTATATTGTTAACTCTGTAAACAGGTCGGGCAAGTTAATAGTGCTAAATAAAATATTAACTAAAACAACAGGAGACCAAATTCTTCAGCACACTGCTATTAACTTTACAATATTTTAAAGAAGTTAAAAAGAAAGAAAGAAAGAAAGAAAGAAAGAAAGAAAGAAAGAAAGAAAGAAAGAAAGAAAGAAGAGCCATAAGGGAATCAAAACCTTTAAAAAAAAAAAAACTCTTTGAAATCTCATGTTGCTCACCTGTGGGCGTACTATAGGAAGCCACAGCATTTCCTTCCAGCTCTGCTGGAGGACAATTCCCCTTCAGAAAGACAGACAGAGCTACAGCTTTAGATCTGCACGACTCTACAAATAATAACAAAGTACATTAAATAAATACGGCCAACTGAAAGAAAACCTAACATTTTCCAATACCTAAGGAAATATTTTTAGGTTAAGTTACATTATACATTTCCCTTGAACTAATTCAATCAAATCTGTACATAATTTTTTTCTTCACTATATATTATTTAAAGCAAAACAAGATGCTCCAGTTCAAAACTCTCTTAAAATGCAACAGTGAAATGTCACTGTGCAGCAAACATAAGATAGACTCAACACAAATGCAATTCTATATTGAGGTCATAGCATCAGAGCCTCAGCCCTCTGTTCCTTAGGGAACATGCAGTAGGACCATTGGAATTGGCATTCCAGAAGAGACCAAAGATCTATCAATTCCATTATCCTGTCTCAGCAGTGACCAATGTTAGATGCTTTAGAATAGGGTTGTCAAACATATGGTCCATGAGCCCGATCCAGGCCCTAGGACACTTTTCTGGGGCCTGCAGCTCCCTCTGCAATTTTCAAAGCAATCCAGCCTGCAGCTGACTGAATTTCAAAGAGGCTGTAAGGAAGCCAGAGTGGGCAGTGCTGAGAAGGAAGCTTATGCCTGACTGGGCACAAGTAACTGAACCTTCTCCTTGCTCCTGTTGCTCAGCAGAAGCTCTTTGTACAGGCACTGTAACCACAATACCACATATTGTTTGAGGTAGAAGGACCAGTACTGGACACAGGTTTGCAAATTAGGATGAACCATTACATTATTTGATTGTATACTATTGTCAACATTATTTTCTATCTTTCTGATTTTGCACACATCCTAACATTCTGTTGGGTTTTTGTGACTGCCACTGACGTTTCTTTTTTTAAAAGAGAGTATAATCATCCTCATCAATGTGTCAAAAGTTAAGCTTGGTGCACGTCTACTTAGAGGGTCACTAAGTAAATCTTAGAATAAGGCTGAAACAATCCCAGCTAAAGCAATACATTATAAAATACTTTGTAACAGTAAAAGAAGAATTTACCTATATCATCAAAGATGAACTGGTCATGGGTCAGTGCTAAAGGAGGTTGTACACATATTGATAATTTTGTTTTCTGCACAGCCAATCTACTCTGTAGTGTGATCTGAAGTAAGTTGAAAGTAAAAAGGTATTTACACACAAAAGCACCACATTAATCTACCTATGACTTTAAAACCAGCATAATTAGCAAAATTATCACATTCAATGATGATTTGCACTTGCACAATTCCACTATAACTAGCAGCTAAGAAAACTCCATGAAAATGTAATGGTAGGCCTTGACAGCTAGTGAGATGAAAAAAGTGAGATGGTTTATCAAAATTCCTTGGTAATATTCAGCCAAGACTAATTTATCTTATCCAATTGCAATACATTAGATTTGTTTTCTATTTTGCAAATATCTAGTTTGTTTGGGTTTTTCAATGTAAAATAATGGCAGGAGTCAATATAAATAGTAAAAAATTAGGCAATTATTTATTTAAATAAGGTGTTACTCTATATTTTTCTTTCACCAAAAGGACTCTCAATGAACACCAAATCATGGAATCCTTTTTTTTTTTTTAAATGGCATGGCAACGTTAGAATCTACTCCTCATGCAGAAGCTATTTTCCAGTGTTATATTACCCCTAACACACATATGTAACATACCTGCATTACATGTAATGTGGAGATTCAGTCTGTGCAAACCCTATACATCTCAAGCAACCATGCTATCATTCAAAGTAAAGTTCACAGACAAAATGTACTGAGAAAAAATAAAACTTGTATTTATTCTGATTTTCAGATTTATAAAATGCATCCTATCATAGTTAGCATATATAAAAACATTTTTTTTGCCTTTTCCCCAGAAAAATAAGGACATTTCCCCCAAAAAAACAAACCACCTCCTTAAACAAGCTCTTCAAAAAACAAATGAGCTTTTCACAGTATCCTAAAGGTCTCCATATTCAGGCTCTACCTGACTAGTGCTGGAAGCAAATTCCAGAATGAAGGGATCTCCACCAAAAACACTCAGACAGCAGCCGCAAGAAGCTAGCGTGAGTGGGAACTGTCTCAGCTGCTAGTTTGCATGTCCAAGCTCATTTTAACTGTCCTGGATAAGGAGAAAATTAGCCAGGAAGAGGATAGATATGAAGGTAATGGGCTAAGTTCAGGAAGTACGTACAACATTAAGTTGCAGTTGTTGAACTAGACCTGAATTTAGCCCAATGTTTTTAAAATGTGCTTCAACTCCAATTAAATATATCTATACACAGAAATTGCACGAGACTAAGTTAAACAGATATAACTTATATATAAACTGACTTATAAACCCCATGCAGAGGTTTGCAAAGGTTTAGCTAAATCAATCTTAAAAACTATTTTGATGAAAAAGGTGAAGTTTTGGGCGTAGACAAGGCCTCACATTGTCCATACTTAGTAATATTTGCAGTGTTCATAAAAAGGCAAAGTTTGCTCCAGGCTTTGAAGTGTAAACCTCAATGAAACAAACAGAGTTGGAGAGGGCTGAGTTAATGTCTTTGCTGGTGTTAGTTTAATTAGTTCTCTGAGCCTGAGTAGATCTATTTACATTGTGAAAGTTAGAGAAAATAGTGACACCTAAATTCAGAGGGAAGTTATATGTGAATGCCGTGCTTATAAAACAGAAATATATTTCAAATACTTTTCTCACTTTTCTATTCTTACTTTTACTAAGACAAGGTGGGTGAGGTAATATCTTTTATTGGATCAACTTCTGTTGGTGACAGAGACAAGCATCCAAGCTATACAGAGCTTTTCTTCATGTTTTGGGTAAGATCCTCTACTGTGCTGATAAGGTGAAGCCAGAATTCACAACCCCAGGGGAGGTGAATGGGGACTGAGGTATTTTAAACCACCTTTGTGCTTTCCTGATCCTGGGAAGCTACAGGGGCTGGAGGGGGCTCTGGCGTAAATTTAGACATATCTGTCTAAATTACAGCAACCTCTGAGGGCTATCCAATGGGCTGCAACTCTGACAAGAATCCCTGAAGCACTATATGATGTTGCCTTGCATGTGACATGTCCTGCCCACCTCAAGTCCAGCCACCCCTCCACTACATATTGCAAAGGGGTCTTTTGGAAGCAGCCACATCCCACTGTGCCTGTGTCACAGATCAGGGCAATAGCGCCTGTATTCCCCCTCAATGGTCAAGCAAGGGCATCCACTCTAAGACTTCCAACTTCCCAGCCATTTTCTTTCTTGTGTGAAGACCCACATCTCATTCCTTTCTGACCAGGGTACTTCCAACCTGCACAGTTACCTGCCACTAATGCTTTATTCCCAGCAGAGAGCCAAGCAGCCCAAGCACACCTGCTTGCTTTCTCTTCAGAGACTGATAGCAGCGTGATTGTCAACTGTTATAAATACCACACAGTTCTTTCTATACAAGCCTATTTTATTCTTAAGGTAAAAAAGGACTGCAGAGAAAACATATTAAAAACAATAAAAGAACCTATCTGCATGCTAATAAGCTTACCAAAGTTCACCTCAATCCTAACATAGATTCTGACTGGAGCAGTCCTTCAAATCCCTACCCAAGGGGATTCCTGTGGTTACAAGTTCATCACAGCTTCAGCTCAGAACAAGCACCCAGATTCATAGGGCCTCAGAAGGCCCAGTCCTTCCAACCCTATGCTAAGGATTGGGTCTAGGGTGACCAGACAGCAAGTGTGAAAAATCGGGACGGGGGTGGGGGGGAATAATAGGAGTTTATATAAGAAAAAGACCCCAAAATCAGGACTGTCCCTATAAAATCGGGACATCTGGTCACCCTAATTAGGTCTCTCTGTGCATCAGCGGTCCTGTCCGTTTGATGGATAAGGAAGAAGGCCCTAAGACAGTTTAAAACTAGGCTATTTATCCAAAAATCCTTTCTTTGTCTGTTGGTCCCTGGAGAATCCAGTCGGAACTAGTATATATACACCTCTCCAGTGGAGTGGCTTCAAAGGGCTGATAATGGTGGAAGTACATTAGCATCCCCCTCCTTCTAGAAAAGAGAGATACATTTCCATAATAACACAAACACAGCAGCATTTTTAATACAATGGACCAAAAAGGTATTAACCCTAATTCAATAAGATCTAACTTAATTCAGTAAAGTTTATCTTAATTCCATAAGATTTGTCCAGGACACTACAGGATATTGTCAGTCTGTCAGCCTGCACCTTGGGAATCTTTTCCCAGCTGGAGTCTTTAGGGCTCCTTTTATGCTTCTATGGCCTTTTTGATGACATAAAGGGGCCTAGAGCAAGGGTGAGGATTTTGCCCACTACCTGTAAGCATCTAATTTTATAAGCCTTTTCTGCTCGGCCAGTGGCTATTTGCAGAATTAAATACAATTCTTATTTAGAACTCTAGTAGAAAAAAATGTCCACAAACTTATGTGTTTATGTTTCCTGCACAGATTTTCATGTATCATAATCACAATCAAAACAGCCACAACTTCACTCACTTGGACGGATTAAAATCCATTCACTATTAGCCTATTCACACTGCAGAAAACATGCCAGGTTATACATATTGGTAATTGTTGTAACAGAACCCAAGGAGAGATTTAATTTTGAAAATTGTGCATAAACTTGTCAGACACAATCAGGAGGTCATCTTGTTTGAATTAATCTGACATATTTTGTAGTGTGCAAATGTAATGTGTGAATAGTTTTTATGTTCTCTTATAGCAATAAGAGCCAAGGTTGATAACTTTGTAAATCATAAAAATATGAAATTCCATTAATTAAGAAGGGCTTTTCCATCAACTATATTTAATTATTTTGTATGAAGAGCTTCTACTTAAAAATCAGTAAAGTAGGATGTAGGGACATCAGTGTGTTTATATGATTGGTAGTAACTATTAATTGTCCTGTAAGAAAATATGATGCATTCTAATTGATCTAAATTTACTACTGGGAATTTTTATTGCAATATCTTGTGTAATTTAGATTGATTTACAGCATCAAATAAAGCTTAAATCTTATAAATCTACCCACCAAGTAGTCTATAAATACATCTATAAATCTGTACTGATTTCCAATAGTGTTTGGCTTTTGCCCTGTTTTTTTCCAGATTAAGTTATATTATGTGCATGGATGTTCTGATTAGATGAAGAGGAGCAAGAAAAGTTATCTGCACTCCCAATAACAAAACAACAGTCCTCCTCTACCCAGGGCTGCCCAGAGGATTCAGGGGGCCTGGGGGCAAACCAATTTTGGGAGTCCCTTCCATAACAAAAGTTGCAATACTATAGAATACTATATTCTCGTGGGGGCCCTACGGGGCCTGGAGCCTCGGGCAAACTGCCCCACTTGCCTCCCCCACTGGGCGGCCCTGCCTCTACCCTTCCCCAAAAAGTTTGGTGGTTAGCTATGATGCCGTGCTGTCTTTGTCTGTACCAAGTTCCAACATAGGGATGCATTTAAGCACCAGCGTAAACTAACTCAACTGGAACCCAGCCATCCTGACGTGGTTCTCTAAGGCTAATACAACATCCAAATGTTCACTAAGGCCCAAATCCAAAGCCCAGGTCAGAGGGAGTTTTCCGCTGACTTCAATGGGCTTTGGAAAGGCCCTAGGTCATGGCTCCCACCCGCCATCCCCAAAATATAGAGTAGATTGATTACTGCTAGGAAAAAATGCTTGAGGGATTTCTACCTTAAATTACTGCGTCTAATATTTTAGTCCTGCAGTTTTAAAGGTGGAAAAACACCTTTTATCTCATCTAGGACTGCCATCTATCCCTCGTTTTATAGAATTATCCTTTTTTCATGTCTCTCATATTTTGTGCCACATAGAAATATTAATATAGGTCCCAATTCACCAAAATATATAGCTATATAGTCAACCGTAAGCATGTGAGTCTTGTATCCCTATTCACCAAAGCACTTAAGCACATGCTTAAATTCCAGGTGCTGAAATGTTTGGCTGAATAAATACAGGATTACTCACATGCTTAAGAGCTTTGCTGAATCAGAGCCATACTGATCAAGTTGATCTGTTATTTCCTTATTTTAATATATGCTTATCTTTTTTCATAATGTGCCCAGTATTAGCCAAGCTTCTCTAATGAATAAATTAAATTGTAAAAACTATGCTAACCCAACATTAATATTACAACAGTTAATATCAGAAAGAGTCCAAAAATGCAGAAGTTAAGGGTCTAGAGTTAATGTTAACTTGTCAACAACATACAAACAATATTCTGTAAGGCTACACATTTGGCCAGAGAAACAAAAACAGAAAACATTACTCATGAGCAATGTGGTAACTTAAGAACCTTATATTCTGTGCTTCCACACTTTTTCTGATTTTGCTGTGCAAAAGAGCTTGTCTACACTACAGACAAGCTAAACATAGTTTGGCCTTGTCTACACCAGCAGCCAAACTATTCAGTGCTATTTTAGTTGCACCAATTGCCAGCAACAACTGTTTATTATTTGTAGTGGAGACAAATATTGCAACAACAACTTTTTTCATGTACTTTTGTGGGGTAGGACAGTTTGCTTATTTAAAAAAAAAATAGAGGAATTGCTTGTGGTTAACAATGTGAGAATTTAAATAGCCCCAATTAGACTTTGATGTGCACACTTCAGTTTACATGACTAGAAGTGGAGAGGGGCCAGTTCTACCACTAATAGTGGTGCTTGGCTGGAGATAATTTTCTAACAGTTTACATTGCAACGACTGTGGGTGAAATCTTGGCCACGCTGAAGTCAATGGCAAAGCCCCCAATGGAGGAGAAGAGGAAAAAATTAGAAAATTTATTTAAGTGAAAGTTTAGAAGTTACAGATTATTCCAGAAGAAATTACTGAGACCATAAAATTTGTGGCAACGGTGGTTTTTTTCATCATCCATGATTTTCTCCTCTGATGTTAAGACAGTTTTGTTGCAAATTTTATTGCCTGTGTTTTGAATGATATGTTTAAAATCTCCCTTATGTAGACTCGGATCCTGATAACCCTTCCTGATAATACCTTACTCTACAAAAGTCATCTACTCATGGCATAAGGTGCTACTTAATCAGAGTAAGATATCAGAATCCAGCCTATGATTTGTTCTCATCAGTCACTGTGCTTCTCAGTCTGGAGAGAGAAAGAATGGGCAGAGATATGAAAAAGCAAGGCCTTCATTTTCCTCTGCTAATAATCTTAGAAGTTAATGTGGCATGTTCACAAGTTATATTACTATCAATTTGATTTAATGCTCAGAAGAAATGTATTTTTATATTATATAACAGTGCACGCATGCGCACGCGCACACAAATCTTTTCTTCAAAACTAAGCACAAACATTAATCTTCACTGAGGACTATGACCATGTTGTTTCAAATTAAAACTATTTTTGTTGTAGCTATAAGAAATGCATGAATAAAAAGATTTTACAAATAGGACAAATTTATTTATTTTCACTCTTTCATAATTAAAAAGACATTAGAAGAGATTTTGCTCAGACTTTCTAAAAAAATATTCACCTGTTGAACTGAAATGTTTTCTCTGTGCAAAGGTGAATATTTCTGAAAAGTTCTGAGCAAACAAAAACAGAGTTCCAACAGAAAGAGTTTTAGATCCTTAACTACAGAGTATGCTGTCAAGCACCCACTATGAAAAACTCCAAAAACTACTTCTTTCCACTCCATAGTCTTTACATATCTTTTATCTGACTTTTCCTTAAAAACAAATTAACACAGAAGATATATAAAACTTGCTAATCACTCTACAATTTTGGCAGGAAATTAGAAAAAAGTTCCCATCCCACACCAAAAAAAGGAGATAAAATTGTAAATATATACGGCATTTCAAGCTCTATTCTCATTTCCATGACATAAGTAAAAGGGATAACAAATGTGAAAGGTTTGCTGAAATTTGTTGCTAGTGTTTTAAGTGCTACAGTTTGAGCTAAGCACAATACCTTTACTGTGACTGAAGGAACTGCCTCTGCTCTCACCTCACTGTCAATGGCTTGCTGTGAAGAAAAAGATGAAAACGGTGCAAATGCTGTATCACACATGAATGAGTGAACACAATGAATGCAGTATTACCCTCCCACCATCAACTAGCTAAATAGTGAGTTAACTGTAAAGAACTTATCATTCTGATGACAGATTGAAATACACAAAATAGATTTCTGGGCCCCTTCTTTAGAAAAGACAAAATTCCTGTTTAAAACTGCCCACAAAAAGGATAAGCAACAGTCATGAATATTTTGTATATAAAAAGCTAATACATTTTGATAGATATTTGAATATTTGGAACTGTTTTGTCTGGCATGGTTCCTTCTACTGTGAGTTTATTCAAATTGTGGAAACTCCTTGTGTTATTCAGTAAGGAGAGGTGACTTCCAATCTGCCTACATATAGTATATATACCACAGCATAGGATATAATGCATAATTACCACACACTATCTTATAATCAAAATAAAATAGCATACTGTATATGTCCTGAATTTCAGAGAGAAAGAGAGAGAGAGAGAGAGAGACAAGGCTTTTTTATTGGTGTTTCTTACTTCTATTTCAATAAACAACCATGTCCACAGCAAAAGTGCAATATTATTTATATATGTATGTGTGTGCCATACTGAGAGGCGATTATACCAATATATACTGTAGGAGATTATACCTTCATATGGTAAAAGGTTAAGTAAAACAATGCTTTCTGCCAGCATAAACAAGATACACTGTCTGCTACTGTCCCATCCTCCTTCCCTCCCCAATCCATGCATTGGAATTCACTACCAGTGTTCCTAGTGCACGTGCAGAATTCCAAAAAAAAAAATCAAAGGGGCTCCCTCTGGATGCAAGGATCCAAAAGGTGCTGGACTTCGATATGTTTCCTTTTTTTCTTCCCATGTAGTTCCTTATTGCATTTTCACCCAGTATGACTGCAGTGAGAACCACCATGAAACCCTTTTCCTCACATGAAACTAAGACTACAACTGCCTCCAAGACCATGCTCAATATACCAGCTCTCTTTGCAGGGCAAGGTTGAAACAGATCAGTTTGCATCCACAAGGTAAAGTGCATCAGTGCAACAACATGACAGTTTTCTATTGACCTAAGGAATCCCAAATCTGCAAGGTTATTACCACAACTAGGCAAGACCAGGCTGCCAGATCTCTGTCCTCTTTTTTGCACTAATAAGTCTTTCCTATGGACAATTGCTAAGACATAAAGAAACAGAAAGTACATTGCTTAGCATATATTAATAATCTAATAAAACATTTTTGATAAATAATGACAATTATACCTCTAAATACAAGTATTAAAAATGTAGTTCCACTTATATTTTTCAAATAGCGAGTAATCCCAGTAAATGTAGTTGTGCAGAAATACATAGCCAGAAATGACTAGTTAACAGCTGTTTTGGCACAGCATTATACATGTTCTGAGAGGTTATATATTAAATTTTAGTGGGGAAAAATAAAATTGGACATAAGAGATTTCAGTAGGCTGGAACACTACAGCAATACAAGATGACTGATTCACTTCTATACATTTAAACGGCACTGCAGCATCACAGAAGTTAGAATGGCAAAGGTCCATCAGGCCATCTTGCCAATCTCTCTGCCAAAGCAGGATCACTTCTTACAGGGTATCTGTGAATGCTTTGTGCAGTATAGTTTCAAATGATCCATGTAATGGGGCTTCTACTATTTCTCTTCAGACCATTAACAGTTTCTCTTCAGACTACTAACATACTATAATAGAGCTCACCACTAGGAAATTATTCCAGAAACTCATCTTAACATTTTCCTTTGCTCAGTTTCATCCAATTTCTAAGGGCTAAGTTAGAAAGAAAGTTATTTTAATTAAAACTATTAATCAAAGTGCAATGTATTGACATCTTTGCATCAAATACAACAAGATCTCTGTCAGTTACACAAGCTAACACACATTAGTATATCATGCATCTGAGGTGGTTTTAACTATATTTTAGGGTTTTGTAAAAAACAAACTGGGATGCTTGCCAAGCCGAAAAGTGGATCTGTTTTCCTCTCTCTCTCTCTCTCTCTTAATTATAGAAAATAAGTGAATAGTTATATTTGGCAACATTCTTCAATGCCTCATTCATATCTGTGGGAATGCAGATAAAGGTTACCAGTACTATTTTATTCAATAAGGATCCATATACATTAGTGCAGACCCGCGTAATCAATCCCTCTACAGCCAAAAAGGCTTGTTGACACATGCACATATTCAATTTCTTCACATAAATACCATTCCTCAAAGCCTATCCATGAGTCTTACCATCTGTACTTCAGCATAAAAAAGTATCAATTCAAGCCAACCTACAAAAAGAATGCAACCCAAAGTAACTAGTGCATAGTGAACACAAGCAACTTGAAATGCTATTCAAATTGGTATTACAAAGACAGCCTTTCAAAATTGTACATGCCCTCTTGTTTGGGGCAAATCATATTTATTTATTCACTTTTCTTTTTAGACTTATAACAAGAAGAATATCTTTAGTTGATTGCAATGTCATCATCACAGTAAAAGGGAAGCAAGAAGATTTTGCACCGGGACTGATGAAATTCTCATGAGAAGACTGTAAAGGCAGAAATACGATAACCTAATATAACTGAAATGGCAGAAAAGAACTTCATATTTTTGTTAACTACAAAGTAACAAAAAATTACTAAGATGTTGGCTGTCATGTTGTATACCTTCAGTTGTCACTATATTATAAACGTGGTCTAGGACAGGTTTCCTATCTGGTTTATGCTTAAATGGAGACACCATATCCTATTCTGTAGCTGGACGCAGCAGTTTGTCATAGATGTCCAAGTGTGATATTAATTAGATTTAAAGCCTGCAGTCATCTGAGGCCACATTTGGTACTCTACTCTGCTGGGGGATGGGTAAAGTACTAGCTTACTAGTTGTGCAGCAGCATGATGATTTTCCTTCTGTACTTAATGTTCAACACAGGGGGTGTTCAGCTATTGCACCTACCAACACTCCACAGTCGCAAGGGGTCATCATCTTCCAGCTAAGGTGAGTGGCCAGCTGCCCAGTGTTCACAGTGACATCGCCAACATTCTAGCCAGGGTAATATAGTGTTCGTTTTTAAGAGAGCACCAGCATGTACCCAACCATGCATTTACACATACATCCCATCTAGACTCACTCCTGATATCCTTTCCTGGCTGGTAGCATCATGGGAACAGACGCCACCCGGAGAAATATCCCTGCTTCCTCTTCCAGTGTTGGGATTTGAAAAGGCAGATTTGTAATAACTTTGGAACATATGTGGATTTCCAAGCCCCTCACCACACCTTCTAGATCTGGATTGGTTTGTTACACAAGAAGGTCAAATATTGCTTCACATATATTTAGACTACGTCTATGGAGCCTATTGATTAATTTGTGAGTTTTATAAAGCTTCTCATGGGTCAGCAAATTCCCATCTGTAAATGAGGATGACTTGGAATTATTCTGGTAGGAGCAGTGTTTCCCACCCTGAAAAGTGCATAGTTGCATGGCCTGATGCCTTTTTTTTTTTTTTTTTGGTGGAAGTGTGAGCACCTGTGGCTTCCACTGAAGTCAGTGGGAGCTGCAGGTACTCAACACATGTGAAAAGTAGGCCATTAATATAAAAGGACATTTTGAGTTTTCATGTTTATTTCCTCTCAGTAACCCCTGGATCAAATGTGCTTAATTTATAAGTAAAACTGACTAAAATTTGTGTCCTCTCTAGCTAATGCGTTATCACCAGCAATAAAGATTCTGCAGATCCAATTCTGCCCAAGTTACATCTGTGTAGCCTCACAGTCTTCCCATTCTGCCATCATTTACATCTGTGAACAATGGAGCTCACTGAAAATCATGGTGTAATAGAGGAAAGAATTTGGCAACTGAAATTTAGTTAAAGTAGATGTTGTGGAAGCCAGAATAGGATCCAGCTCTCTCTCCCCCCTAGCTGTGCTGTTCTTGCAGTACTAACCACAGTAATAAAAAGATGTGATAGCTACTAACCAGACTAAATTCATACAGAACTCAGATTTATTGAATAGGGCATTATCTTCTTATATTTTGTAGTCACTTGTCAGAATAGAACCACATTTTAAAGTGCAAGACTATGGTCCCTGGACTAGCTTTACAGGGTTAGTTTTGGTCATGTGATACCAATGAGAGGCAAAATTAGATGCCAAACTGCTCCCTTGTGTGGTTTCTCTGCAACTGTATTAAACTTCTACTGGTAGTCTTTGTACAGCACAAAGTAAATACAAAGTGCGTCATAAAGTGACCCCTGGTTATGATCTATTTAGTTTCATAACATAGGACAAAATACAAGTTTTTATAACATTCTGTTAACAGTTGCAAATAGGTTAATATTGCCATTTTGATATAGTTTGCAACATGGTTTATTTTTTCAAATATTAGTAAGCAGTTGAATCCACTTGGCTATAACAATTAATACATTCCTTTCTCAGTTTTCCCATCCGTAAACTAGGAGCAACACTTACCCATTTATCTCATATGGAGGATTATGAGGATTAATATCTGTACAGTGCTAGGAATATCTAAATCACTATTATTATTATTGTAATATTACCAATTTATTTTTAATGCCTGAGCCTAAGGTAATTTCCTTGTCTGTATTTGTATTACTGGGCATTCCCCAAATATGTGAGCTAAAGTCATACAAATCATTCTATGGGTCAAATTCTCTTCTCATTCATTATTGCAATAACATAAGACCACTAACATAAATTGCTGTTTCAGAGATGTAACAGAGCATAAAACTGGTTTTGTAAGACTTTCCTATTTATAAATTTACTTACAGATACTACATCCAAGTCAGGTGAAACTTCTGCCGTGATTCTCAAATCATCATAACCTTTTTCAGATTTGGGCAAAATATCTGCAAGAAGAAAAGAAAAGACAACCAACCTGACTTTAATAGATTGTGTGCAGTTATATGCCTAAAAGCAATTTCTACAGTGAATGGCACAAAACATGCACAACGTGCACTTTTGTTTTTTTAATTAAAGGTTCCCAAAGCAGAACCTGCAGGAAAAAGCCCATCAGCAAAAATGTGGACTTCAGAGGCATCCCAGGTGCACTTCTTCCCAACCAAGTAGAGATCTATAAAGGTGACATGTTTGATGTCCACAAGACTGCCTTGACAGTACTGCTCAGAGAGCTGGATGTTCCAGTTCACTAACAATAATGCTTGCAGTTCACAGGAAAATATTCTGTTATTTTGAGGCAAGAGAAAAAAGTCTGTAAAAAAATGTATTCATGGATTGTCTGAATGTAACACCCAGCAAACCTTCCAGTTTTCTAGGATTCACATCAGCATCTATTTATTTAATCTTGGATCTCTTTACTAGATTGCCTTATTTCCTGGTTCATGGATGGCAAAGGATTTAGATACATCTCATAACAGATATTTCAACAACCACCTTAACTCTAACCCTCAAGGATTATAAAACGACAGTAAACACTTCAAATATTTGTTTCATCACATACATTGCTAATATATCTGTGATGGGTTGGACCCCGCTTCTGGGACGCCACCTGATGTACTGGGATTTCACTGAGCCTGCAGGCTCCACTAGCCTGGGCTCCCTCTCCTTATTTTGCTGAATTAGGCTCTCTGGCCTCTGGCAGCGCGCGCACACACACACACACACAGGGACGCACTAGCTGTAGAATCACAGAGTCTGCAAACAGCTCTCTATGAGAAGACTCAGCTAGGAAGTCACCCAGCACTCAAGTGCAGCTCCCCTCTGGAAAGTACGCTCAAAATAAAATTGTCTTGCGCTGTAGAGAAATCTATACAACGTAAGTTTATAAATTTGCCCCCTCCCTCAATGTGGAGGAAGTTATGCACAACTTCTTCCCCTCTTCCCCCAGTTACAAATTGCACAAACTGGGTTTTATAATAAACAAAAAGAAGTTTATTAACTATAAAAGGAAGATTTAGAGTGATTACGAGGGATAGCAAACAGAACAAAGCAGATTACCGAGCAAATAAAACAAAACATGCATACTAAGCTTAAGATCTTAAAAAGACTGGTTTCAAGAAATAATTTCTCACCCTAAATGTTGTTTTAGGCAAGTTGCAGAGTTTCTGTAGCTTAGAGTTCCAGTTATTTCTCTTTACAGACTAGACTCCTGTCTTGATCTGGACTCAGCCCTTGCCTTTCCCACCGCTCCGTTCCTTTGTCTCTTCAGGTACTTTCAGCAGTCTTTCTTTTGGGGCAGGAAGGCAATAGAGAAGAGTCCTGTTTTCCTTATTCCCCTGCCTTACATAAGATTCATATAAGGCGTGAATCTTTTGTTTCCCAGTCTTGACCTCCCCCTCCTTTTAGCAGAAAATTACTAGAAGTCCAAAATAATGTTAGTACCAGGTGACAGGACCACCTGATCTGGTAGTATCACAGCTACGTGCCAGGACACCTCTCAGGGAGGAGAGAGATTAGTACCTTCACGGTCTTATTGTTTCTTCCCAATGGTTCATTAAGGCTCATGGCCTGTTGTCTGGTGAGTGTTTCACACCCAGTTGTAATTGTTACATAGTCAATATTCCTAACTTTAGATACAGAAATGATACATGCATACACATTGGATAATCACATTCAGTAAATTATAACCTTTCCAATGATACCTTACAAGACCCATCTTGCATAAAATATATCTCAGTTACACCATATCCATATCATAACCATATTTACATAAAGAATATGGGGTGTAATGACAATATCTGACCAATGAAATACTGGAAAAAAGCAAAGAAGGAGTACAAGAAAGAAGAAAGCAGTGAAAAGTGATGCAGGGAAAGATAAATGAAGAGAGGTTGAAGACCTAGCAGTTGAATCTAAAGCTGCTGCTATGATAGGAAGTCACAGAGCCATTTACAAACCAATTATAACCCAGGGTGGAAATTTCAGAATAGGAAATGGGCCAATAAAAAGGAAAGATGAAAAAATGCTTACAACTGAGACAGAAATGAAAAGTACATGGGCAGAGCATTTCAAAGAAATCCCCAATAGATCCAGCCCCATTTTAGCACCAGACTTCAATGAAACATGCAAATCTGAGCATCTTCACATTAACTTTAGTCCAGTAAAGGTGTCAGGAGTACAGGCCACAATCAAGAAACTGAAAAGTAACAAAGAGACGAGTGATGATCAAATGAGAGGAGAAACGCTAAAAGCATTTGATACCACCACCTTAACGAAATTGACAGAGCTGTGCAATGAAATCTTGGAAAGAGAGACCCCCTTCTGACCAGCTGAAACATGGAATCATTGTCAGAATATCAAAAAGGGTGATTTTACTGACTAACAACTGGAGAGGAGTCACATTACCCTTTGTTGTAGGAAAAGCCTTTTGCAGTGTGACACTACACAGATTGACAGAGGCAATGGATGCAAAGCTTTGAGGAGAGAAATAGGCTGCATTCAGTCCTACAGGACCCCAGCTAAAGCCGTCAACATCATCAAGGACATGTACAGAAATGCCAAGTGCTCTGTAAGGGTGAACAACCGGATAACAAAATAGTTCAACGTGGACACTGGCGTGAAAAGGTGCTGCCTATTATCACTGCTGTTGTGTGGGATTGCCACAGACTGGGTAATGAAGTATACAGTATTAACAACATAAAAACTGGTATAAGGTGGGAAGATGGCAAATGTCTAGAAGACAGACTTTGCTGACAATATTGTAGTGCTGAGTGACACCCTCAAAAAGTTACAAGTAAAGACAAACAACCTGGCAAAAACAGGCCACACAGAGGGTTATGCTAAAACAACATCCTTGAAAGACAGATATCAAGCAGTAAGAGAAGGTTACTCACCTCGGGCAGTAACTGAGGTTCTTCGAGACATGTGTCCCTGTTAGTGCTCAGCTCCACTTCAGTGTCAGTGCATCCTGGCACCGTTGATCGGAGATTTATGGTAGCAGTGTCTGCACGGATCGCATGGGTGCAGTAGGCGTCTCGCGGTGCTGTTGGTGCCGCATCTAGCACATGCATGACCTGAACCCTCCAGTTCTTCTCTACCATAGAATCCAAACTGCAAACTCCATAATAGAGGGGAGGAGGGCAGGTAGTAGAGCACCCACAGGGACACACATCTCGAAGAACCTCAGTTACTGCACAAGGTGAGTAACTTTCTCTTCTTTGGTTTGGCTGATTGCCATATTTGGGGTCAGGAAGGAATTTTCTCCAGGGCAGATTGGCAGAGGCCCTGGGGGGTTTTCGCCTTCCTCTGCAGCGTGGGACAAGGGTCACTTGCTGGAGGATTCTCTGCACCTTGAAGTCTTTAAACCACGATTTGAGGACTTCAATAGCTCAGACATAGGTCAGGGGTTTGATACAGGAGTGGGTGGGTGAGATTCTGTGGCCTGCGTTGTGCAGAAGGTCAGACTAGACGCTCATAATGGTTCCTGTAGCCTGATTTAGGGTGTACTAATAATATTAATTTGGATAATATGGGAATTTAATTTATTAGTTTAATTAATTTAATTTTATTAATTAATATGAATAATACTTAATCATTAATATTAATTAGTATGGGTCTTAGGCTCGCCAATCTGTTTGATCAGAAGATAAAAGTTCTTGTCACTAATCAGGCTCCACAGAATTTACAAAGGAACCTCAGGGGTATGACAGGAAGCCCACACTGAGTCAGATATAGTCGTAAAGACTTTTTATTAAAATCAATAATAGTAAGTATAAAATAATCAGAGTTACAAAGTTACAACTGCATTACTCTGCTATTTAAAATATACATACGATAATATAGTATTATATGCAACAAAGCTTTGGTTAATATACTCACACCCTTCCTTGATAACTTGGTGGTAAGAGACACAGGTCCAGCCTTGCAGTTCAGGTTTCTCAATTCTTGAGTGAGGGATGCAGTGCTTAGAAAATGCTAAGAGCTATCAAAGCTGACTAAGGTTTACTTGACTAACTTAAACCTAAAATCAAAACCTAATAAACAAACTAAGAATAAAAAACTTAGGGAAACCAAGCTTAGCCTAGTTCCGTTGAAACTTAAAGTTTAAGAAGAACAAGTATAGCCTACTAATAGTAGCAGTCATCGTAGATAGATAGAATAGATAGAGTAGAAATAGAATAAGTAAGAATAGAAATGGAGATGGAGTGATAGAGAAAAGTGAGAATGGAATTGGAGTAAGTAAGAATGGAGATGGAGTACTCTATCAAGGTATGTCACCTCTTTTATAGGGCAAAGTGCCGGAAATCCTTCCTCTTATGCCCAAATTTCACTCTTCACCCACAGAATGTTAGGGTACGCTTACCCCATAGGCTAATATGTATGTGCGTATTGATGACAGATATATACGCACATCAATCTCTTGTGGTGTACTTGTTAAGTCTGTGGGTACAACATTGAAAAATCCCCTATGCCATTCTTCATTGTCTATTGGTCTAGGTAAAGATCTTAGACATAGGCATGGGTACTTTATCTATTTGGATAACAAGATAAAGGTCAACTTTGCTTTCTGAGTAAAAGGTCCTAATATAGATATGCTAATTTTGCTTTAGCTTAACATACAGAATATGGCCTGTAGGTCTCTTGCATTACAGCCAAACTTACTTTTAATATAAATTTATAAACCTATTACAAGAAACCAATACTTAAACTATAAGAAAAAGATAGACACACAGACAGACAGACACACACAAGCAAGCAGGTTAATCCTATAGGCTACATCCCTTCTGACCTTAAAGTCTATGATTCTTCGAGTGCTATCCCTGTGGGTATTCCACTTCAGGTGACTGTACAGCAATGCTCTCAGAAGGCAGGAGCGACTTCGGGATCATTTGAGTCATAGAGGTAAGTACGTTTAGGCCAACGATGGCGTCAGCCTTGGAGTCTTCAGTGACTGCATAGTTCTCAGTGAATGTGTGGACAGAGGCCCAAATAGCCGCCCTACAAATCTCTACGTTGTTGAGGAACACTATCGAGGTAGAAACAGATTGTGTTGAATGTGCTCGGATGTGTGCAGGAGGATCCATGTTCCGAATATGACAGCGCTGTTGAATGCATGTGGAGGAGATCCATTTAGACAATCTCAGAATGGATATTATGCAGCCTTTCGAACGCTCGGTAGTAGAAACAAAAAGTCTAGGAGATTTCCGGAAAGGTTTGGTCCTTTCCAGGTAAAACGCTTATGCTTACCTGACATCTGTTGGAGTCTCATGAGGCTTGGGATAGAATGTAGGAAGATGGATTGGTTAGTTTATATGGAAGGATGATGTTGCCTTCAGTAGAAATTTTGGGTGCTGGCATAACGTGACCTTGTCTTTGAAGAATATTGCATAGGGAGGATCGGACATGAGCACCCCGATCTCACTCACTCTCCATCTGGCGGAAATAATGGCAACCAGAAAGGTCACTTACATGGATAAATGCAGCAGGGAACAGGTGGCTAAGGGTTCAAATGGCGGTCTGGTGAGGCATTTCAACACCAGATTGAGTTCCCAGACAGTGTTCCCACTAAGTTTTCCCACCCATGTGCGGAATGAATTTTGTTACGTGCACCAATATGGAGGCGATGTGTGACACCTCGCCTCCATATTGGTGCACATAACAAAATTAATGTGGTAGGGGTGGGGCCAAGGGGTTTGGAGTGTGGGAGGGGGCTCAGGGCTGGGGCAGAGGATTGGGTGCAGGGGGTGTAGACTCCAGCTGGGGGTGCGGGCTTTGGGGTAGGGCTAGGGATGAGGGGTTTGGGGTGCAGGAGGGTGCTCCGGGGCTACGGCAGAGAGAGGAGACTCCTCCCAGCTCTCTCTCTCTCTCCCTACAGAAGCACCTGGGCTCGGTGGATTCGGGCCGGGGGGAGGGCCACTGCGGCTACGGCTGGGTCCAGGCCAGGGTAGGGGCGCCCCAGCCACGGCAGGTTGGGGCCGGGGGGAGGGATGCCTCTCCCCTGGTGGGTTCCCTGAGCGCCTGCACAGTGCTAAGAAGGCTGTTGCACGGCCGCACAGCTTACAGGGAACTTAGGTCCCCAGCTGGGGTAGGCTGGTGAACTTCTGGGTAAATATTCTGGAGACCTGTGAGGAAGCGATTAGTAATTGGTTGCGTGTTCCCATCAATCTCATGATGGAATGCAGTAATGGCCGCAAGATGGACTTGGGTTTAGCAACGAGCTCGATCAAAGCGTTTCTGCTCCAGTAGGTATTTCAACACTAATTGTAGTGGCGCTGTGGAGGATGTCAAGTGTTTTTCTTGACACCAGGAGGAGAATCTCTTCTATTTTTGAAGGTAAGTATTATGCGTGGTCACTTTCCTGCTGTTTAATAACACGTGTTTAACTTGTTCCAAGCAGGCTAGTTCGCCATGATGGAACCATGTAGGAGTCACGACTGTAGGTGGAATTTCTCCGGATTTGGGTGAAGAGTGAGACCGTTGTTCTGAAACAGCAGATCCAGACGATCAGGGAGAGCTCGAGGGGGCGCATATCGCCATCAGCATCAGGTAAAGGTACCATGCTTGTCTGGGCCGTGTAGGGATTATGAGGATAACCTTGGCCTTGTCTGTTCGTATATTGAGTATCACGCATGATATCACTGGAATCTGTGGGAAAGCGTCCATGAGTTGTGCATCCCATGTGATGAGAAAGGCATCCCCCAGTGACTGGGGTCCAATCCCCACTCTCAAGCAGAACATTGAGCATTTGCTGTTTGTTGGGGATGCGAACAAGTCGATGATGGGAGTTCCCCACCGGTGGAAAATAGAGAGCAAAACTCTCCCATTCATTTCCCATTTGTGGTCTCGAGAGAAATACCTGTTTAGCGTGTCCGCCATCACGTTCTGACAGCCGGGAAGGTAGGAACCCAAAATGTTTATGTTGTGTATGCACCAGTTCCACAGTTTCTGGCTTCAGTGCACAGCGAGTGAGATTGAGCTCCCCCTTGTCAACTGATGTAAAACATGCAGTCAGTGTTGTTGGTCATGATGCGAATGGATTCGTTCTTATGGTAGGAAGTGTCTGCAGGTGTTGCGGACCGCACATAGTTCTAGAAGATTTATTGTGTAACTGAGTCTCCGCAGGAAACCATTTGCCTTGAACTATGTGCAGGTGCATATGGGTGCCCCAGCCTATCAGCGAGGCGTCTGTCATGATTATTATTGAAGGGGATTCCTGTTGGAACGGGATACCCATGCATATATTTTCTGGTCTTGTCCATCAGTGTCAAGAGAGTCCAGGACAGGGGATGGTACTGTAAGTTGTTTGTGCAGGCTATGCTTGCTGGGTATGTATACCGAGCTCAGCCAGCCCTGTAGGCAGCGCATATGTAGTCATGTGTGTCGTACCACGAACATTGTGGCTGCCATGTATCCTAGCAAAAACAACAAGGAGTCTGGTGGCACCTTAAAGACTAACAGATTTATTTGGGCATAAGCTTTCGTGGGTAAAAAACCCACTTCTTCAGATGCATGGAGTGGAAATTACAGATGCAGGCATTATTATTCTGACACATGAAGAGAAGGGAGTTACCTCACAAGTGGGAAACCAGTGTTGACAGGGCCAATTCAATCAGGGTGGATGTAGTCCACTCCCAATAATTGATGAGGAAGTGTCAATTCCAGGAGAGGCAAAGTTGCTTTTTTAGTGAGCCATCCACTCCCTGTCCCTATTCAAGCCCAAATTAATGGTATTAAATTTGCAGATGAATTTTAGTTCTGCAGTTTCTCTTTGAAGTCTGTTTCTAAAGTTTTTTTGTTCAAGTATGGCTACTTTTAAATCTGTTATAGACTGTACAGGAAGACTGAAGTGTATCCTAGCAGTTGCAGGACAGTATGAGCCAGTATTTGGAGGCTGACTCTTACCTCTGAGATAGCATTCTATGGGATGATTTAGTTGGTGTTGATCCTGCTTTGAGCAGGGGATTGGACTAGATGAGTTCCTGAGGTCTCTTCCAACCCTAATATTCTATGATTTGTCAGAGTTGTGAATCTGTTCAGGGGCCAGGATACCTTGGCTTCTATGGCATTGAGATGTGCCCCTATGAAGTCCAGTTGTTGGACAGGGACTGGAGTGGATTTTCATTCATTTATCTATAGTCCTAGATCCATGAATAGCATGATCATTGTCTGGACCAAGTCCAGTGCTTCTTGTTGAGTTGGACCTTTGAGAAGGCAATCGTCCAGATAAGGGAAAATCATTATTCCCTGTTTGCGTAGATATGCCACTACTACCGCTAGGGTTTCGGAGAAAACCCTTGGTGCGGTGGATAGGCCGAAAGATAGTACTCTGTACTGGAAGAGTTCGTGTCCTACTGTGAAATGCAGGAATTTCCTGTGAGCGGGGTGTATAGTAATATGAAAATAAGCATCTTGGAGGTCGAGGGCTGAAAACCAGTCTCCCATTTGCAGTGCTTGAAGTATCACGCCCAGTGTTATCATTTTTAAATTTTGAGTGCGTACGAACTTGTTGACTTTCCTGAGATCCAAGATAGGTCTCCAGTCCCCATTCTTCTTCTGGGTCAAGAAGTAGTGGGAGTAGAACTCCTTCTCCATGTATTGCAAAGGTATTTGTTCCACGGCACCTAGTTGTAGAAGATGATTGACTTCTTGTCATAACAGGTGCTCGTGAGAAGGGTCCCTGAAGAGGGATGGGGTAGGTGGTCGGGAGGTAAAGGGGATGGCATATCCTGTTCGTACGATCTCTAACACCCATTGGTCCATGGTTATTGATGCCCAGATGTGGTAGAATGGGCGAAGGTAATATCAAAAGTATGGGGACGGATCGGGTGAAAATGCTGCCTGGTGAGGGAGGTCGTCCAGACCCTTGATGAAAACTTCAAAATTGTGGCTTGGGTGAAGCCAACTGAGAAGTCGATGGTTGAGCTTGAGGTGCTCTCCATTACTGCGACCATTGGCGATGTCTTTGGTACTCATATTGTTGCTGTTGTTGCTGTCAGTTGATAGAGGAATCCCTGTTCCTCTGATAAAGCTGGTATCGTCTTCTCTTCACAGGTGGAGTATAGATTCCCCAAAGTGCGAAGGGTGGCTCGAGAATCCTTCAATGAGTGGAGCAACTCATCTGTCTTGTTCGAAAAGAGCTTCTCTCGGTCGTAAGGTAGGTCCTCGACCTTGGTTTGGAGTTCTTTAGGTATGCCAGAGGATTGTAACCAGGATGCCTGGTGCATGACTATGGCAATGGCCATGGTTCTGGCTGCCTTGTCCGCAACGTCCAAAGACGCTTGGAGGGCTGTTTTAGCTATGAGTTGACCGTCATTTACAATGGCCTGGAATTGTGATTGTTTCTCCTTGGGGAGCTCTACTGTGAACAAGCTGAGTTTCCCATAATTATCATAATCGTTTTTAGTCAGCAAGGCCGAATAGTTGGCGACTCAGAATTGTAATGTCGCAGAGGAGTAAATTTTTTGTTCAAAGAGGTCGAGCCTCTTGTGTTCTTTATCTTGTGAGGTCGATCTAAACTGTTGTTGTTTGCCACGTTGATTAGCGGCGTCGACCACCAACAAGTTGGGAAGCTGGTGTGAGAAGAGGAAGTCCTCCCCCCTTTTGGCGGGGACATAATACTTTCTGTCCGCCCTTTTGCATGTCAGCAGAATTGAGGCTGGTGTCTGCCAGACTGTCTCTGCTGGTTTTAAGATCGCATCATTGATGGGAGGAGCGATTTTGCAAGTTGATGAAGGTTGTAAGATTTGTACCAGCTTGTGTTGGTTTGTCTACATTTCCTCCAATGGGATGTCCTGGCATTGGGCAACCCACTTAAACAGTTCCTGGAACTATTTGAAGTCATTCTCTGAGGTAGGCGGCAGTGGCATGATTGCCTCATCCGGGGAGGAGGAAGAATTGTGAGCAGGCGATGTCACTTCCTGATCAGTGGCTGTTTCTGTGTTGGCCCCAACATCTTGAGCCTCCGTTGGTTGCAGGGTGGGAGACATGGGATTAGACCTCAGCTCGCCTCTATGCGCAGTGGTTGGCCTGGATTGGGCCCCAGTAAATTGCCCAGGGTTCCCAATGTGCTCATTGCATTGGGAAGGCCATTAGTGGGTACATCCACGGTTGGGCCAGCTGCCTATGAGAGTATTTAGGATCCATCTGGCACCAAGTTGGTCATCGGTCTTTCGGTGATGAGTGGTGCAGCGAGAAAGTGCATGGTTCCTGCACATCATTATTGTCATCAGTGGACGAGTGTATTGCACCATCAGATGTATGGGAATCTCCTCTATAACTTACCGGAGAGCACTTGGTACCAAGTAGTGGGGACTGCAGTGCCGATGACATAGCCAAGTCTCTTTGTTGCAGTAAATTCTGTCAACACTGATGGGGGCACTCTTGTCAGTGCTGACATTGGTGCCATCAGATGTAGCGTTGATTTAGTGGGCGCCATCAGTGCCGACTTGGTTTTCTCAGCCAGTGCCAACTGTGATATCGGTGCCAGGGGCGGATGCATGATGCCTGAGGAGACGCTGGGCACTGGTCCCTTATGGGTGAATTCGGTGCTGTGCAGGAGGCATGTTGCCATCTGTGCCTCAACACCATCTCCTTCACTCGGGACTTGGCGGAGCCCGGAGTGTCATAGGCGCTCACCCAAGCATGTGTCAGCATCAGCAGTAGCAAACTGGCAAGAGACTGCCTATTTTTCCGCGGTGATCTCTGAGGAGATGTCTGTGCACTCTTCCTCGGTATGTTAGAGGAAGGCGTGTCTCCTATCCCTGTGGCAGGAGGGGGCGAGGGCCTGGAAAGGAGGTCCACTGGTCTGGTTGGGGAAGTTTCTCCATCAGTATCATTTTCAAGCAGAGATCTTGGTCACGCTGGGCTCTTGTGTTCAGATTACTTCAGTGGGTGCATTTTTGCAGGATATGCGTCTCCCCAAGACATCAGACACACAAAGAGTACCCATCCGAAACAGGTATTACTTTGCGGCAAAAGCTGCAATCGCTTAAAGCCTCGGGAGCCAGGCATCTCTGACGGTTAACCGACCCCGGAGCGGGGAGGATAAACTGGGAAAGTAAACTTTTTTTTTCCCTTAAAAATATCACTAACACTAACTATAACTTGTAAAAGATTAACTAATTATTTAAACTTGTATCTTTTTTAAAGGTTTGGCGAGAGTAACGAACACTGCCCCGAGCTCCGAGGACGGTTGAGAAGGGACTGGAGGGCTCAGGTCGTGCACACGCTAGATGCGGCACCAACAGCACTGCGAGACACCTACTGCGCATGCGCGACCCGCGTGGACACTGCTACCATAAATCTCCGATCGACGGCGGCAGGATGCACCAACACTTGAAGTGGAGCACCCACAGGGACAGCAGTCTAAGTCACATTAGAAGGCAAACAATCAAGAAAGTAGAATAGTTCAGCACCATATTGGCCAATAGAGATCTCAGAAAGGAAGTGACATCAAGACACCCACTGCATTTTCTAAACTTAATAGTGTACAGAAATCAAAGATATATAACATCAGAACAAAAGAGAGAATTTTCAATTCAAACATAATCTCAGTGCTAACATGTGGCTGCAAAAGCTGGAGATCTACCAAAACATAAGACGGAAAACTAGACACCTTCAAAAATAAGTGCCTAGGAAAGATTCTGGGCATTGGTTGGAAAGACTTCATTACCAATGGAGAGATCCATGAAATCACCAACCATAAGCTCGTTTCCACCAGAATCAGAAGGAAGCATTGGACATATTTGGGGCATGTACTCCAGATCCCAACACACAGACTCTCAAATGAAGCTGTCAAGTGGAAATCAACTGATGTGAGGAAGTGAGAAAGCCCAAGAGAAACCTTAAGAAGAGCAAAATAATCTAATCACAACACCACAGAGCAGATGGAAGCAGCAGCAAATGACAGAGAGGAATGCAACAGACTAGTTTCTGCCCTGTGTGCCAACATTTGCACAAAAGGGATGTAGTAATAAATAATAATGTACAGTATGAAACTGTAAGCAGATTAACATGCACAGTAAGTTTTAAGAGTAAAAAGAAGGCATTTTAAATTGCAGCATCTTTAAAATGGTGAGAGCGCCCCAATTTTTTTAAAAGTAATTTTAACTCCTAACTCTTCAAAGTATTTACTTGTATCTTTCTCAGAATTACTTTTATTCCCTCATAGTAAGTCTATTTTAAAAAATAGGATGCATACCTTCCTAAATAACAAAAAATGAAACCTTCGCGTAATAGGAAAAAAATTAATATAACCTTAATTATGGGGTATCTATCAATACTTCCATAATCCCGCAAAAACTCTAACATCTAGAGTGTATAAATGTTTCAAATGTACTCCAAATTAAATGTAATCACCTGATCCACTTCATTGACAATATAGCCTAGAGAAAAAGATTTTGGTGGGGAAAGGAGCATCAATTCAATTTTCATGTTAATTTTTTAGAGCCAATGGGAGATGTCACATTCAAGTCCTTTCTTTATCTAGGCGGGAAAAAGACAGCACCTAAGAAGTTTTCCAACTCTCTTCTGCAAGTAGAACTCAAGTATGTTCTATAGTGACCACTTGTATGGACAAAAGGACAGTTCATTCATTATGCCTATTCAATTCTTTTTGCTAAGATTTCTAGCAACATTCTTCTTAGTGCCCATTGTGATGGTGAGAATTTTATCATATGGTCATCTGTGCACTAGGAACTGGACTGAGACCACAAGTCCACCTTACACAGAACATCAAGCAACTGTCAGATCAACTTTTGGTCACTATCAGCTGGGCTAAATTCAATTGGTGGCTGAGATGTGAAAGGCTCTATTCTCAATCATCTGAACCATCCAGATGGATATCACATAACATAACAGTTAAAGGAATAAAGAACACAAGACCATTGCTCACACACGAAACCACAAGACAGAAAAGTTAATGGTTCGCTTTAGTTTAAAGGTTATGTATACAGTAATTGAATGACTGCCTATGTTCCAGAATCTTTGGTACTCAACTATCCCTGAACAACAGTTATTTTAAGACTTTTTTCAATGATATGAGGAAAAAAAACTAAATGTAACCCATAACATGCAAAATTAAAAGGCACTTATACGCCCCCAAGTGAAAGACTTCTGTTGTAATAGGGATTTTCTGAGAAGTTTTACATGCAATTAAAATGAGATCAAAACCTCACTAACACATTTCTCCAGAAGGAGGTGAAAATTCAGGAGACATGATTTGAACCTGAAGCTTCACACCTTGCAGAGAAAATGCAAAACCAGTGTTTTTCAAATTTAGGTTTAATTTATTAAACAATAAAACAAATATTCACAGCAAATTTATCAAGTTGTAAGAGTTTCATATGAGTACTATTAATTCATTTATGTTAGAAAAGGAATAAAAGGGTAGGTGTGTGGTTTGTTCTCTCATCGTCTTCTTTTGTTTTGGTTGTTCGTGTTCTTGGAACTATGTGCACTGAAGCAAATTACACAAAAATCTGTCCATCAGTCATATAGTTACAATGACACACTCACAAGGTTTTTGTTTTATTTTTGTTTTTCCTCCTTTACTTCTTTGGTTTGGTACTGGCAGCCTGACAAAAGAAAATCTCCCAGTGTTCAGACACTTATGAGGATGTATCATGGTAAATCAGGCATTTTAATTTTGAAAGCATTACAGCGTTAACAACTGGTTATTGGCTTTATTAATTTTCAAAGAGCAGAACAAGTTGAAGATGACCAAATTATCACAACAGTAATGGTCATTAACTAAATACAATTTTCTAAGGTTCTCATAGATTCAATTTCTGTAATCTATAACTTGCAGAAGCAATCTCAGGAATCCAGTAATGTGCAGGTACCAGGGTTTCATCTCTTATTTTCCCTAGCTTCTGATTGTGCATTTCTTTTATTTTGCTACTTGTTTACCATGTATTCTCACCAAAAATAGGAACAATTTCTTTAGTGTATTTTTAAAAATTCATTTACCTGACCCTGGCAGGCACTGAAAGGTATTTAAAATAATGTCTTTCATAAGTCTAGCTGAGACTATTTTTTCACAATTCCCAGTAAAATTGTATGCTTGTGATTCTCCAGGCAAGATAATTGAGTCATTTAAAAACTCAGCTACTAAAAATATAATCTTGGACGGAACTGTTTCCAAATGGTGTGCCATAAGTTATACTACATTTGGTCAAGTAATTAGGTGTGCATGTAAATTCCACAGTTTGAAATGATCACTTCTTTAGTGCGGGGCAACACATTTGGTAACTCCTTTACCATATTCAAGTATTACTGACTTTGAAAGAGGTAACAGAAATGTGACTTTAACACAATTCATTCTTTGTTAATTTCATGAAATTCTAGAAACCATGTTTAATAAAAAACAGAGAACTGGCAACACTTTTGTTCTTTCTGAAGCCTGAGAAGTGCACTAGACTATATTTGTGAAATTACTGAAATTTTCTTGCCTTTTTATAGGAGACTATACCCCACTGTCAGTTTTTTCTTTGAAATACAGCACTAATAAGCTTGCTCTAACATCTGACATAGGCCTCCTGCAGGTTCCAACAGGCGTGATGAAAACAAATACCCTATGTGTCCAAGAGCCACACAGTCTATGGTTTTGTTTGCACATTTGAAATTAAGAGACAGTGAAATGCTTTGACTTGAATACATTTAATATTACATTTCCTACACACTGTTAAGTATGGTCAAAATATAGCAAAGACAAAGAGTACTGAAAAGTGCTATATAACTATGTGAAGAACGGATGTACCTTGTGTTTTTGTGGACTCCTTGATGATTTTCTGAAGCTCTTTCATTTCTCTGTCAAGTTCTTCATAGTTTATTTCCCTAGATTCAACCTTAGGAGCCTGGAACAGAGAAGGGTCGGTACCAAGGTAGGAACACTGCAGGTGCCCACTGTCACTCAGAGTAACTATAACACCTTTCAGATCTCTGCATAGAGAGAAAAAAAGCTCATTAAAAAATTGAGAAGAATCACACAATCAATTATAAAACTCTATAGGGTATTTTCTGATACTGTTTCTAACAAACAGTCTGCCGCTATAATGATATTTTAAACAAATCTTTAAGATTATTTGACCAAGCAAAAAACAAACATTTGTTATATTCACATTAATAATAAAATTAATCATGTTTATTATGACATTGCCCAGGGACCAAGCAAGAATGCCGCCACTGCCCCCATTTTAGGCACTATACATACATACAATGCGATAAAGTCCCTGACCTAAAGAGCTTACAAACTAAATACAGGGTAGTGGAAAAGGACAGACCAAACAAACAGAGTAAATAATACGATGGTTGCAAACATCATGTTTGTTTTGGTTTTGACTGATTTAAATCCTTTCAGTGAAATTAGGTTAGGAGGAGGATTAGTTAAATGAAAAGACTAAGGAAAGGAAGGAATAACACAGGTTGGCGCAAACAGCCAATCAGTGGAGAGACTGTTCAGAGTGCCAATCTCTGGCAAGATCCTATCTGCAGTTTCTTTTCCAAATGTCAATTGGCTGTTTGGAGGGGAACGCCCCACCCTGGTCTTAGTGCCCCCCAGGAGGTCTCGCTTGCACTGTTCTGAGTCCAGTGGATACTGGGGAGGGGGGGGGTGGCCGTGGGTAGGCCCCATTTTACCCCACACACACACTCCCAGAGCAGCCTACTTGAACTGCTTTCTGCAACTAGTATACCAAATATTTTGCCTGTATTTTGTTCCATCTAATCATGTAACATACATATAAACTATCTTTGAAAGGTATTTAATAAGTCATAATTAAAGGAAAGCTGCCACCCATTCTGCTTAACTTGAAATTTGTTATAGGTAGGAAGAGGACTTTCTCAACATGTACTAAATAAACAGTAAAGCAATCCTGTTAATGTAAGGCGATAATAAAGCAGTTTCCATTCTACTTTTAAATTGGTTTCACATGTAGAACTTTAAGGTTTAGTATTTTTTAAAATCATGATAAGTCACCACAGTCTTGGCCTGCAATATATCCTTATTCGAGCCCTAGGCCTCTCCAAAATAGACATTGCCATTGCTGTCAAACATAGTGATTTTCTGGTGCAGAGACTAGGACGAAACTATCAAAACTTCAACTAGTTCCTAGATTCAAAGCTTCACTTAGATGATCAAGGCTAATGTACCATCCCACTATACTACCTAGGCCTGTCTAGAAGATTTCATTATACCAAGTTCATGCTGTAATATTACTTTTAAGAAATGACTAAACTACTGTAAATCATGTATTTGACAGCCATTTGAGAACCTACTGTAATATACCTTCCATTAAAAAATTCTGGGTTTATAAAAATAATTCAAAAATAATGGTATTTCTCTGAAGATTTGGCATTTACACACACTACAAAGTTCAAGACTACACATTTTGTTTAACCTTTGGGTTTTTTTCAGTGGGGAAGCAGGTTGTGGGTAAGGAAAGGAGTTATTCAAGGAAAAAATTAAGGGTAAAATACGAAGGACTAGCACTTAAGTAGGACTAGGTCTAAAGTACTAAATGGTCTGAATCAACTCCATTATTATCAATGAAGCTAAGTCAATATAAACAGCTGAGGACCTGGGATAATATGTTCAAAAGTAACCTCTGAAACTGCAACTCTCCCTAGGTACATTTATGTTTGGCAATCATATATTTTATTGACATCTAATTTACGAGCCAAACCAAAGTTGAACACACAAATCAGTCATTTACACATTTAAGTAGACTGTTGCCTTTGCAAATGCAATTTGCCCTCACATATCCAAATTTTGGTATACTCACATGTTTATACACAAAAAATCGTGAGCACAATTTTAGAAGCTCACTTAAAAATCTTCTGAATATCTGAACTTTAAAAATAAAACTATGCCCATTTTGGTCAACTGCTCTTTCAGCCATTAGGTCCTTTAAAGCTGCTACGGCTCAGAAACGAATGAGTTGTTTTAAGAAAGCAGCATAACAGGCAATATTTTTCCTTTGCTTCAGCTAGGTTTTTGAAATGGCTTTATGTTCCTGATGGGTCCTAAAAGCTATGGTGTTTCATATTTATTTAAAATGAAATATCTATAATTATATGAAAGCCTTCTTATGGATTTTTCTCTTGTTAATTCTTTTTGTGCATTTGTGGGTACATTAATATGACAAGAGGGATGTAGCTAATGAGTTGTAGCAAGTGAATTATGATGCATTAATTTTTCTGTTGGAATGTTAGTCATCCAATCAGATTCCTTTATTTTCTCAGGCTTTTAAAATGTTGTTTAAAAGTGTATTTAATAGTTTTATAGCAGTTTCCCCACAGCTACTGCACCCATACAATATCCTGCAAAGGCCATTACTTCATTTGGCACATTTTACACTCAATCTGCAATTCCAATTACTTGTTAAATTTCTTTTATTGACTGTTTTACTATACATCACACAACAGTCAAAGCAACACTGAATCTGAAGGGACACTTTAATAGTGAAGAACTCAAAATATGAAACAAATTATTTTGGTATTTAAAATAACATTACTGAACAAAGCAACTCCTACACACATATGGTAATAATTTGAAAATCTACCTTTTATTGGATTCTGAATAATAATGGCATATGTTTTTTGTAGGTCTTCTCTTACAAAACAAATTGTTCACAACATATTTTTTAACAAATTTAAATGCTTTGGATATTTCCAGTCATACAATACCAAATCTGTAATTCAAATAGCTGGCTTCATAGAATTACAGATTCAACTATTCTGATTCTTATTTTAAAAACAAACTAAAACACTATTCCATCACTTTTGCCACAATCAATTTTTACATTTTAAAAAAGTATTTAGAGTTTAATAGTCAATATCACTTATTTTCAAGTCAGTCTTTCAAGAATTACAGAAGCAGCTTGGTTAATTTGAGTGATGGCAGTTGTAAACTGCTAAATTAAAAAAAATACATAGAAAATGCTTTATGGTGTTACTTTTATTTGGTTGTCATTATTTAATCATTTATAAAGAATGGAATTAAGAAATTAATTCCTAGACAATACTCAAGGACTTTATGTCTGATTCTCATAGACTTTACGGCCCGAAGCGACCAACACGATCATCTAGTCTGACCTCTTTCACATTGCAGGCTACAAAGAACCTCACCCACCCACTCCTGTGATAGACCCCTAACCTCTGGCTGAGTTACTGAAGTCCTCAAATCATGATTTAAAGACTTCAAGTTACAGAGAATTCACCATTTACACTAGTCTAAACCTGCCAGTGACCCATGCCTCATGCTGCAGAGAAAGGCAAAAAACCCTGAGAGTCTCTGCCAATCTCATCTGGGGGGAAATTTCTTCCTGACCCCAAACAAGACGAATCATGAGCATGGGGGCAAGATGCACCAGCCAGACACCTGGGAAATAATTCTCTGTAGAAACTCAGAGCCCTCCCTATCTAGTGTCCCATTGGAGATATTTGCTGCTAGCAGTTGCAGAACAGCTACATGCCATTGTAGGCAGTCTCATCATACCATACCCTCCTTAAACTTATCAAGCTCAGTCATGAAACAAGTCAGGTTTTTTACCCCCTCTGCTCCCCTTGGAAGGCTGTTCCAGAACGTTACTCCTCTGAGCATTAGAAACCGTCATCTAATTTCAAGCCTCAACTTGTTGATGGCCAATTTATATCCATTTATTATTGTGTCGACATTGGTACTTAACATAAATAACACCTCTCCTCCCTGGTATTTATCCCACTGATGTATTTATAGACAGAAATCATATCTCCCCCTCACCCTTCTTTTGCTTAGGGTAAACAAGCCAAGCTTTTTGAGTCTTCTCTAATAAGGTATGTTTTCCATTCCTCTGATGATCCTAGTAGCCCTTCTCAACACCTGTCCCAGTTTGAATTCATATTTCTTAAACAAGGGAGACAATAATTGCACACAGTTGTCCAGGTGAGGTCTCACCAGTGCCTTGTATACTGGCAATAACACTTCCCTATCTCTATTGGATATATCTCGCCTGATGCATCATAAGACTGCATTTGCCTTTTTCACAGCCGCCTCACATTGGCAGTTCATAGTCAACCTGTGATCAACCAATAAATCCAGGTCTTTCTCCTCCTCTGTCACTTCCAACTGATAGATCCCCAACTCATAGCAAAAATTCTTGTTGTTAGTCCCTAAATGCATGATTTGCATGATTAAATTTCATCCCATTTCTATTACTCCAGTTTACAAGGTCGTCCAGATCATCTCCTCACACTTTGGTCACCTTATTGACTTCACTGGACTTACTCCTGATTTACACCAGTGTAAGTGAAAATTCTTCATTCTGGATTATAGATACTGCAAACCATGTATCCAGAATGTCCCCAGAAAAGTTCCTCACTACTACTTTGCACCACTTCAACTGCAGCTCGGTAAAGTGTTTGATAAAATGAAGGATAAAGATCAGAAGAATGGAGAGAGAAAAGGGCTACCAACATGAAGGAATGGGAGAAAAAAAAAATGAGGCTTCCACTCAAAACAACCTGTTCACCTGAGATACTCTCTGAGGTTAGAGCCATTGGCTGGGATTTTCAAAGAAGACCTAAGGGAGTTAAGCACCAACTACCAGTGAAATTTAATAGGATCTGGGTACCTAACTCCCTTAGGCGCCTTTGAAAATCCCACTCCTTATGAGAAGTCCTTGAGAAAGGTTCTAGTAAAGAAAGGAAATAAATGCTTTCATAGATAACGCTTCCCCAACCTGTTCCATGGAGACAATCTTAAAAAAAATTCATTTGTTCACACACATTGGAGTTATTTTAAGGATACTTATATTATGTATTTAAGATGAAATGCACATCTGTGATGAGGCCAGCACAAGGCATAGACAATACTTGGGTAGTACTGAAGTAGTGCATAGGTTTTTGTGCTGCCCTTGTGCAGAGAGGTGAATTTCACCCTTTTTGACTAGTCCACTTTTTCGGTTACATGACAGCTTTTGAGTGGCGATTTCAAAAGACTGCCAGAAGCAAGCCCACTTATTAAATTTAGGATTCTTTTTATTTTTCTTCTTCAAACTTTCCCCTGCAAAGATCAGGCTAGAAACTTGCTTTTTTATTTTATTTTTTTTTTAAATAAAAGCTGAAATTCTCACTCAATCACAAGACTCTAGGAGCTAGGGCTTTAAGAAAAAACATCAAATATCATGAGGAATGCAATTTAATCAGGAGAGTTGGCAACAATGGATGCTATTCTTTACACACTGCAAGTAGTCCCATACAATTCTTCAAGTTCTAGCTCTCCAGAAAGCCCTCAGACATGAGAGAATTCTCAGTGTGTAAAGTTAGGCACATACGTAATTTTCTGCAGGCTCAGAGCCCAACTTAGGTAAAGAAATACAATCACACCACATATTTTGTAGCACTATAAACAACATAAAACAATCTTTTCAAAGAAGCCTTTGAAAATGGCAATATTTTGTACATCTCTCGCCAGTATGGTAGTAATTGATTAATTTAATCACTTTCTTCTTTCCTACCAAACATTTCCTTAAAGTGGAATTAGGTGTAAATGTAGAGAGAGCTTCTAAAAATCCTTGTGTTTAACTTCTCAGATCAAACAACGTATTATTATGGCATACTCAAATTAAAAAATACAGCCGTTCAGGTCATACTGTGTGTCGTAACTGGCATCACTTCTGTTACAGCACCACCATGCAAAAAAATGGAAAATCTTTCAGCAAACTACAGACTTTGATTCCTGCAGTTTTCTTTCCATCAAATTGTGCAGTAAGTGTTAAGTTTTGCCATTTTTATATGGTGATGCTTTAGCAGTTGTGGTAGTTGTGGTGATGTCAGTTATAATAAGGAATAACAGATGGGCTGGAGTGAAGAACAAAGTATTTTCTAGCATCTGGATAGCTGTAGAAACTGAATAAGTGGTGCTTTTATTTTTAACTCCACCCACTACTACCCATTATTTGATTGCATTTTTACATCTTTTATACTTTCATTCAACTATAATCTTTCTTCATATTTTTCTCATTAACTTCAGTTCCTGTTGCCTTTGTGGTGTTTGCAGACACACAGCTGCATACAATGCATTCACCTAACCACACAGTCCACTACATTTTTGCAGTAGAGAACAAGTCATAACTTCAACTTTGAATTTGGACCAGGTTTATTTTTTCTAACTCAAATTAATCACACATTTTAATTTTCTTTTTAAAAAATTATTGGAAGCCTAAACTCCATAAAACCCAGCATATTTGATTTTTTAACTGATGGTTAAACTTCATACTTTTGAACTACAGTATTTTGATTAAAACTTTCCATAAAAACGTGCGAGTCAAATTGCTATGCTAAAATTCAGTTTCAAACTTAGGCCTCAATCCTGCAGATGCATGCACCTCAATTCAGCTAAGAATTTAAGCACGTGCTTTGGTGAACAGGGATAGACTGCTGAATTGGTGCCTTAAGCACATGCATAATTTTACTCACAAGTAGTTCCATAAAGTTATGTACATGTTTAAGTGTCTGCAGTGTCAAGGCCCAAGTTATAATCATATGCATGAGATAAGGCCTCATTCTGTGTGGCTACTGAACAGCCTAGAAAGAAGCACACGCATTTTACTTGTTCTAAGTAAACAATACAGGAATAAATTATTACAGGATTTACTAGACAATTTTGTTATGTAGCACTAGGAATAAAAATTATTTGAGTCTAAAAAGTTACAAAGTTTAGTTAAATAATTTTGCTAGAAAGCAACGTTTTTTATTATTTAGCCACTGACATATAATAAAGTAATTGCCTAGTTACTAATTATTGACTTATAGGAATAATTTAGAGCAAGTAGTAAGGTTATCACATGCTATAGTAGTTTCTTCTCAATATTATGTTTCCCTTCCATGTGTAAGAAAATGAACATACATGTAGGTTTAAGTTCAGTGGAAGAGAGTATCAGTACCAGTCCCTTGGATGAAGGTACACAAGTTGTGTTGCTTTTTAGCATCACCCAACCTCAGAGGGCAAGCACCAGACTAGTCTGGGAATTTAGTCGGAAGCAAAGGACAGGAGCAGTCGGTTAGAGTAACTCTCCTCTACAAATAGGCTTTTGAACCTGCAGATAAAGTGGAAAGAAAATTCTTGAAAGCAGCCAGTCATTCTCCCTGCTCTCATGGTCATAAGGCAATCAACCCCATAAGCACATCATGTGCACACAGTGCCAGGATGAGACAGATATCAAGCTTCTCTTCTCCATTCCATAGGTACTCTGCTTGGCTATGGTTATCATTGATGGATGCCCCCGATCTAGGACAACAGGGCTAGAAAACCAGAAACAAGTAGCAGAGCGAGTGTGTGCACCAAACATACACATACAGAAAACAAAAATGAAAAAAATAAAATCAAACCAGGCAGAATGATACATGTGAGAAAAAGAAAATGGTCAAAAATAAAAGAGGAGAGGTAGCAACAGCAAGGGCATGGTGCAAGGGGAGCACATATCCACCCCAAAAGGAGACTGCAAACAAAAAAAGGTTGGATGACTGAAGAGCTGAGGACAAGACTTCCTGCCTCTTTCATAGTTGTACCATAAGTGTTATAGATACCATAGTGTTATGATGTTGATCTTGGGGAAAGCTACTGGGATCACAAAAGGAAAGCAGCTGGTAGGAGGAAGACCATATGATTTGGCCTACTGCAGCAGACTATCATTCCAGTAAATTGGGTACTTGTCTCCAATAGTCGCCTTACAACTCTCCTTGCAATGCACCTAGCTGACTTTGCAATATGTACAGGGAGGGGGAAATTCCTACCCAGCACCTGCAGTGATCAATTGGTACACTGAAGCAGAAAATATGGCAAGCCTTATTTTATCATGTTTAATTATAATGCTGGTCATAAAAATATTCAGTCCTTCTGTAAATTCTATTAAGGGATAGATGGGAGAATTACAGTTGTTTGAACTATTTTAACTTTTCTCAAAGTTAATAGCAAGAGGAGGTAAAAGGAGATGCTATAGCCACAGCCAACACTACCCAATGTCTTGTGACAAAGACATAAAATGAGAGAGAGAAAAAATAACCTTTCACATATAAATAGTATTAGAAAGAAATTTCAGATCTGAAAACTACTAAATTGCTTTCTGTTGTCTTACAAGAAGTTATAAAATTGCATATTGCTACTTTAGATTAATTTCTTCAGCCAGCAATTCTGAAGTGATACAGCAGTCACTGCATTTCTACATTTGAGTCTGTAAAAAAATTCTTCACCAAAGTTTTTCCTATATTACTTCTAACTTCAAACAGATGCTTAATTTTTTACTATTCCTTAAACAGAGTCATGACCTAAAACATTAACACACTAGCCTCTGAGTAGATGATACATATGTGGTGGGTAGCTGCTGCAGATGTTCATACATTAAGTATGGCACACTGTCATATGGGTTATGGCTCATCCCATTAATAAAGAAGATGTACAGGAGGACTATGGTTGTCTTTTGGAGTTGAGTGGAAGGTGTGTGAGGATATAAAGCACAGCTAAGGCTCACTAGTAAGTTAAAATGAGAGCATACTCGAAGAAGACAGAAAATAATTGACTAAACAAATGACTTTCAGATGCCAGGGTGAGTTTGCTGGGTTGGCAATTAGGGGGAAAGATTTTTTTATTTGAAAATTTACTAAGCAAATTTGATACAGTGTCAATGAGAGAAACATGGAACCTCACAATGTCATTTTTACAGCACCATTTGTCAGGATAGAAATATAGCCAGACTTGAAGTTCAATACAGAATTAAGTCTGGTTTCACCTTCTTAAGCGGTCCTGGTTTGTTTGTTTTTAAAGTATATGCTCTACTTTTATTTCATGAGTTTTAAACATTTGAACTTTTTTCAAAAAACAGTTTTTTCCCACCTAAAATGATTGATACATATTTATTACCTTAACTCCATCTTTAAAAATTTGCATCTGGGAATTTAATATTTTAAGAAGTTCTATAGATATCTTTTCTCTTAAGGTAATAAATGCTTTCTATTTATTCTTCAGTGAACACACAATTCCATTACCAAATAAAATGAAATTTACCTGCAAGATAAGTGAAAGTAGAAGCTTGAACTCTGGTTACTTTCACTGACTTGTTCTTACCTGTCACCCCTTCTAAAAAGGAGCACTGAAAATTTAAAAATGCTTAATACTTAATTCTTAATACTTAGTTCTGTGGATTTACTTTTACATTTGCTTCAACAGAATCTCTCCTATATGAAGGGCAAGTACAGTGCTTTCACTCATGGATAAAATACCTATAAAAATTCACAAGAGTAAATTACTGTCCAGATTCTTACCCCCAGATTTCCGCTCTCAAGAGTGAGACAGACTGAATACCCCTCTTGGGAGCTTGCTGCATCTCATGGATAGTAAGGGAAAGGAAGAAGAGAAGCTCATGGTGTAAGGGCAGTAATGGGAGCAGCAGATGTGATATCCTGGCCAACTGCTTCCACCTCAAAGGACGCTCAATCAATCTGTAGCTCCTGTTGAATAGTCAGAATTACTAATAATCTCTAGGGCTTGCTCAGAGTCCTCCAGTGTCTAGTCATTCTGAGAAGAGTTCCAAATCCACGAAAGTCAACTCTCATTTGGACCACTTCCTGCTTCCACTCAAGGAAAAGAACTGGCAAGCCATTTGCATCCTTAAACCTCAATGCTTCAGTTTTGTTCTTTACCTGGCCAACCACATAATAGAGATCCTGGTACAGATCCTATGCTGCCTCTGGAGGTGGAACCAAAGTGCATATGCTTCCAACTTCTCCCATCCCTGCCTGAACTCATGTCCATATGTGCAGGTTCTCATAGCTATGCATACATAATAATATATATTATAAATGGGTGCATGTGACTGTTGCTGTATATCTTCCTCTTCTCTCCATAAAACAATACTGAGAAAGATGACAGGCATGGAAATTCTGAATATGTGAAATTACAAAATATTGATGTGAACATGTACTTGGCAAGACAATCTGGGGGAAATTATTGGTTCCTCAAAAATTCACTAAAAGCAAAATCTTGAGGTTTCAAAATCCATGAAACAGACCAAAAAATTAGCAAAAAAAAGTTTTAAAAAATTGCACTAATTTCTTCCTGCCACAATTAAACCAACATTTGGATAAAGTTTATATGCACACACATAACTGTCTATACTGTATTCTATTTTTAAAATGTTACTCTGATTTCCTGTCATAAAAATAAATGCTTAACAGCTTCATGTATTTCTTACCAGATTGAGATTTTTATCCCAGACTTCAAAAGTTTTAGACACAAGCTACTCTGGCATATGCTGTACCATTAACTTACTTTTTTATTTTACACTGAGTGTCCCAGCAGGATACTTAGTGATCTTTTTACACTTAACACTCACCCGATGAAAGAGATCACAATTTGTACTCATGTTGTCCCACGTTACGTTAATTTTGTAATTTTCATTTATTCAAAAAGCATTAGGTAACCACTGGAAGAGAACAAAAAGCTTTTGTAGCCCTCTTCAGAGATTCCCAGTCTTAATATATCTTAATCTTAATGAGAAAACTAGTTACTCAGACTTTGCATTTTCCCTTGATTGTGAGCCTCTGCACTTGTGAAAAACATGCAACCTACAAGTCAAGAAATAAGGCTACTTAATAATTGTGTCCCATTTTCTTCCACTCTGCTTGCTGTGTGTCAGTGATAGGAAACAAATACGTGCAATAGTGTCACAGTTTCTTTCCTTGCTGTGAATGCAAAATTGAATAATTTAAACAGATTACTAAACTAACTTAAAAACTAGCTTTATAGTACAATAATCCATTTCAACAAGAGCCTCTGGAATTCAGCTGCAATTAGACTGATAATGATGAATAAATTCCCATAGAGACTCCTACTTTCTTATCTCAGAGAAGATCGTATTAGACTGAAGTGCTCTCTTGAAATCTTTGAACCATCTATCATTCTTTCACAAAAGAAATTATTTTGTCAGAAACAGAGGCCAAGTTTTGTCCTCACTTACACCAATGTAAATCCAAAGCAATACTAATACTTGAACAAAATTATTCCAAATGTATCAGAGTAACAGCATAAATTGATCCAGGGAACATACCATACAACAGACCCAAAACTATATTTTTTCCTTTTATAAACTACCTTTTTGTTGTTAAATACTATAGGAATACTTATTAGCATCTGTAGAGATTTTTTATTTATTTTTTTTGCTGGAAACAAATCTAAAAAAACGAAACTTTTACAAAGTTACTTACTGTAAATTGCCCACTTTTACTGCTACAGGAATATGGGGAAGCTGAGTGGCCCACTTCAATGTCACATCCTGATAAACATGCAACATGTTATTATGGTTTCCAACCAGAGTATTTATTGTTCCTTCAGACACTGTTAAAAACATAAAAACAGTTTTAAGACAACAGATGTTTTCATGAGCAAGTGTTTTCCTTTCAGGTTCACACTATTTTCCTTTTTTTTTGAGGGGGGGAGGGGGGAACAACTATTGCATATTTGTGAACAGATTTGTTTTCCTTTTTATTTATAGACTATTAAGCAGTCAAAAAGAATAATAAAATTACATAGACAATAACCAAAAATATATGTGATTAATCATGGACACTGATTACAATTATATCAGTGTGTGAAATATAAAAAGAAGTGCCGGACACATTACTGGTACTTCCAGAACTCTCACTCGTAAGTGTTAGTACCAGAAGTCCCAGAATGCCCCAAAAGTAAAATATCATGGATTTGTCATCATCGCTATGAATGCACTGGGATAGACATGGCACATCACACACATCGATTAAGTAATTTTAATCAAAGGACTGTCTATCACATGTTTACACAAGAAATTACAGAAAGTAAAATAAAGATGATTATAAGTTTGTAAAGTTTAAATTAACTAATTTAATATAAGATTTTAAAACTTATTCTTTGCTATTCTGGTACCAAAATGGAACTATAGATTCTTAATTCTGGTCTTTATCAATTAGTCAGCCAAGCTTTATACCATTCAACCACAGAATCAGAGTACCTCACAAGCATTTATCCTTACAAGACCCCTAACTTTCTTACATTCTTGCTGCATTTAAAGCCCTGAAAAATTAATTGATCTCAGCTGCTCTGAGGCACCACGCAACATGCTTGAATACCTTAATCTCGGTGAACTTTACCTCTCTTCTACTCCTACCTTATGTGCCTTATATTTGAATCCAGGCAAGATTTTGCTCTTTTTATTTACTATAAGTGACTTACAAGAAAAAGTAGCAAATAGAACCCAAATTTTAGGATACTTGATTCTTTCTGTTCTCTGAAAAATTATCCACTTCAGTTACAAAATGTCAGGTACAATTTGAATTCTACATAAGCTTTTACTATATTAATACACAATATACTCTAAAGATTGTATTTTCTTAATAAAAAAAATTCTTAGTTTTAAGTGTAACTAGGTCAAAGATTCTAAGTTGAATTTTTCTTTTACAAACCTGAACAATAAGGAAGGAAGCAACTTGGACTGCAATCAAGTTTTTTCATGAATCGAATTTGCCCATTATCCTTAAGGCAAAAGAAATTTCTCTCACCAAGCACAAAAACAGAGGAGGTCTGATTAAAGGACACAACACATATATCCAGTGCTTGCTCTCCAATGTTTAAAACCCAATCCATCTTCAAAAGAGAAAACATAACCAAAGATCAGTTAACAGCTATGTGTATAATAAAAGGCTTAAGAAGAAGGTTCAGTCTACATCAAATCAAATAAATTTTCAGCAATGTAAGTGAAAAGACAAAATCAGTTTGGGGGGCAGTAAGCGGGAAAGAGGTAAAATGTTCTATTTTTTAGATGCATATTATTTTTGGGAATGTTGTGATTTTCCTGATTCCAAAAAATAAAACACTGTTGGAGAGAGCGGAAAGAAACCAGCCCACAAACATTTTATGAAATAAACCATAAACACATGCTATGCAATTCACTCTGTAATATTTATTGTTCAAAAAATAAAAATGCATACATTGTCCAAAATGAAAAAACGCTTTGAAATCTGGAAATAAACCACAAAGTCCCCCATTCTACTAACCAGTTAAAGTTTACCACCTCCTTTGTGTCTGCCCTTAGGTATTGCTAAACAAACACTTGACTGATGCCAAGCTGGTTTAACAGGAGAGCTAGGCTTCTAAAACTGATAAAATTCTCAGTTCAACTGTCCTGTATTTTGTGGTTTTGAATCACAACTTTCCACCACTGTGATTAAAAAAACGAGGCATAACCTCCTTCACAAACATACTGGTAGAGTTGAGGTAACAACCTGCACCTTCCATTTTAAAATGCTAAAAATGAATAAAAGAAATCAGGGTTGTGTTACATCAGCCACTTTTTGGCAAATTCTTTCTGTTCTGGGATCAGCTGATACCCATCATATTGCCTAGGTAACAGAAAGATTCCATAAAATGTTTGATTTTTTTTTTTTGCCCTGTGAAATTCCAGTACTTTGTTAATTTGATGGATTCAGATTCCATTAAGACTCCAACCAAGAATGATCAGAAATTCCCCCCATATGTCCTTCAGTTACTTTTATAAGTTTAGTGTCTAGTTTAATTTACAGTCCCTCATTGGTAAAATGTGTGTTATGTTTGTATTACCCTCTGTTCAACAGAGCTTTCCATATACTTCTGGTAGTGGGATCAAAGGTGAATTCATAATCTTTCTGAAAGCTCTATCAAGTGCCATGAGGAAGGTGGGGCACCAATCCTCCTCCTTCAGTCAAACACAAAGGTTGATGATAGTTACGGAAGAATTTTTGAACCCTCACAATGTAGTTCACGGCTTTTGTCTCCCTCAAGAATAGCCCTGTTTCAACAATCAATATAGCTGTGCTCCAATGCCTACACAAGAACATGCAGGGATTTGCACTGATAGAGCTAGTTGAAGCTTAGCACTGTTTGTTCTTAATTTAAGGGTGCAAATCCCTCATGTCCTTGCCCAGTGCAGCTACACCTATTGCTGGCCACCAGCTGCTGAATTGAGGCTACCCCTGAGAGTAGACAAGGTCTGGAACCGTGTTAGAAATTATTCTTTTCTCAACATAATTTAGATAGAGTTCTGGACACCCATCCATCAGAAATTTGGGATGAGTGAACATGGGAAGTTCTTATTTTTTCTGTCCTATTTTTATTGCCTCGGACAAAAAAGATCTTCTTGTACTTTTCTCTGCATTCTTGGATGTCATCTTCAGCAATCTGGACATAATATTCTTTCATTTTCTTTTCACAGGCAGAAGCAATTGCATTAGTTATGCATTTTTCCCCCGTATGGATACTTGTACACATTATCAGCTGGTATTGTTTATGGTAAAGTGTATTGCAACATACTCTAAGTGGGGTTACATTTGAAGACTGTTCTTTGATGCCAAACATATTACAAAATACAGTCCTCACCTACTTAGCAGTGTTAGTCAAAGGAAACATAGAGACTTGTTATCCAAGAGCTGGTTCTCTACTTGCTTCCATGTGTAAATCAAGGTGTTGACTTTGATTTATATAGTACAAAAATGTTTGAGTTCTGACTCTTCCAGAGATCATCTCTCCTCCCCATATGCCATAATGGAAGATGAGGTCAGCTGGACTATTTAAGCTAGCATTTTCTGCAAAAAGGAGTACTTGTGGCACCTTAGAGACTAACAAATGTATTTGAGCATAAGCTTTCATGGGCTACAGCCCACTTCTTCGGATGCATAGAATGGAACATATATTGAGGAGATATATATACACACATACAGAGAGCATGAAAAGGTGGGAGTTGTCTTACCAACTCTGAGAGGCCAATTAAGTAAGAGAAAAAAAAATTTTGAAGTGATAATCAAGATAGCCCAGTACAGACAGTTTGATAAGAAGTGTGAGAATACTTACCTGGGGAGATAGATTCAATGTTTGTAATGGCTCAGCCATTCCCAGTCTCTGTTCAAGCCTAAGTTGATTGTATCTAGTTTGCATATCAATTCAAGCTCAGCAGTTTCTCGTTGGAGTCTGTTTTTGAAGCTTTTCTGTTGCAAAATTGCCACCTTTAAGTCTGTTACTGAGTGGCCAAGCTCTAAGATACAACCACATTTGCTCCAATCCCTCAGACAGAGACAAGCACCTACAAGATCTCTATCAAGCATTCTTAAAACTACAATACCCACCTGCTGAAGTGAAAAAACAGATTGACAGAGCCAGATGAGTACCCAGAAGTCACCTCCTATAAGACAGGCCCAACAAAGAAAATAACAGAACACCACTAGCTGTCACCTTCAGCCCCCAACTAAAACCTCTCCAGCGCATCATCAAAGATCTACAACCTATCCTGAAAGATGATCCCTCAGTCTCACAGATCTTGGGAGACAGACCTGTCCTCGTTTACAGACAACCCTCCAACCTGAAGTAAATACTCACCAGCAACCACACACCACTGAACAAAAACACTGACCCAGGAACCTATCCTTGAAACAAAGCCCAATGCCGACTCTGTCAACATATCTATTCAAGTGACATCATCATAGGACCTAATCACATCAGCCATGCCATCAGGGGCTCGTTCACCTGCACATCTACCAATGTGATATATGCCATCATGTGCCAGCAATGCCCCTCTGCCATGTACATTGGCCAAACCGGACAGTCTCTACAAAAGAATTAATGGACACAAATCTGACATCAGGAATCATAACATTCAAAAACCAGTCGGAGAACACTTTAACCTGTCTGGTCACTCAATGACAGAGCTGCGGGTGGCAATTTTGCAACAGAAAAGCTTCAAAAACAGACTCCAACGAGAAACTGCTGAGCTTGAATTGATATGCAAACTAGATACAATCAACTTAGGCTTGAATAGAGACTGGGAATGGCTGAGCCACTACCAACATTGAATCTATCTCCCCGTGTAAGTATTCTCACACTTCTTATCAAACTGTCTGTACTGAGCTATCTTGATTATCATTTCAAAAGTTTTTTTCTTTTACTTAATTGGCCTCTCAGAGTTGGTAAGACAACTCCCACCTTTTCATGCTCTCTGTATGTGTATATATATCTCCTCAATATATGTTCCATTCTATGCATCCGAAGAAGAGGGCTGTATCCCACGAAAGCTTATGCTCAAATACATTTGTTAGTCTCTAAGGTGCCACAAGTACTGCTGTTCTTTTTGCGGATATAGACTAACACGGCTGCTACTCTGAAGCCTAGCATTTTCTGGTGTATCCTAAATGATCAAGCAGTTGTCAGTGCAGTACCACCGAGGCGGGAATTCCTTTTCCCCACTAGTCCAAAATGGCCTGAGTATGTCAGCCTTAAGGCACGATGTAAAAGACGTTAATTTCCCAGGTTTTTCACTGCAAGGGTGAGGGGGATGGGCAAGGAGGATGGGGGTCAGGAGGATGGGCGAGCTGGCTATTTGGGGAAATGTCTTTTTCCTATATAGTGTTCTGTTTAACAACATACATGAGGCCCCAACTTTAACAGGGTGCATTTTAGAAATCTAACAAACTAATCATAAAAAGACTTTAAATGAAATTTTGCTTAAATTTTTAAATGTACACATATTTCAACACATTCCATCTTGATAGAAATTAACATGGAATTAACCCTTTCTGTTATATTAATTTCTCCTTTCTTAAAACAGAGAGCTTAATGAATATTTAGGTCCCAATCCAAATCGCAATAAAATTTACTCAAGTCTTTCCATTGTCTTAAATGGAAGTTAGATCTGGCCCTTAGTGACAACACAGTGTTTCAATCTGTCAGTTAGTCTTCTCTCTTTTTAATATTTATGCACTGCAGGGTATAGTTTATGTAAAATAAACAGGTCTTACAACAAGCCTTTTTCCAGAACTCAGTTTTTGCTGCTCTGTCTCCTGTCTTTCATCAGCATCTGTTGCAAATGCCAGCACTTGGTACCTGTTATAAAAAATACAGATAGTGTCTCTTTGCAGTTCATCAGTTTTACATCAAATTTTAAAATAATGATAACTATAAAGGCTATGGCAAAAGCAGAATCCAAAAATGTTGTCAGAAAACCTACTGTACAATGTATCTGTTGATACCATCATTCTTACAGAGCACATGCACTGAAGTATAGTATCTAGATAATGGATTTAAAAGTAGTATTGAAAACATGCGGTCAGATTGAGATTTTTTACCTTAAGGATACATGCTTATCTAGTAGTAGTGGAAGATTTCAGTTTTTTAACTTTATGTAACACCGACCCAGCAGGATCGAACTGGGAACCTTTGGAGCTTAGTGCATGAGCCTCTACAGCAGGGGTAGGCAACCTGCGGCACGTGAGCTGATTTTCAGTGGCACTCACACTGTCCGGGTCCTGGCCACCGGGCCAGAGGGCTCTGTATTTTAATTTAATTTTAAATGAAGCTTCTTAAACATTTAAAAAAACTTATTTACTTTACATACAACAATAATTTAGTTATATATTATAGACTTATAGAAAGAGACCTTCTAAAAACGTTAAAATGTATTACTGGCACGCGAAACCTTAAATTAGAGTGAATAAATGAAGACTCGGCACACCACTTCTGAAAGGTTGCCAACCCCTGCTCTACAGCATGAGCTAAAAGCCAACTGTTAGCTAAGGCTGTAGAGCAGACTCATTTTATCTCTCTCTTTAAGTGGTCTCTGTGCCACTTGATGGGACCGAACTCCACACCCAGAAGGTGTGTGGGTTACATTTACATTAATTTTTTTTCCACAAAAAAGTTCAGATTTTATTTTGTTTGTTTAAATTAAATGTTAGAGGTGGATGCTATAAACGAGAGAGAGAGGCCAGAGACAATTTATTACAGCATTTTGGAAATAGGACCTTAGGGCAGTATGAACTTTCCTCATTTAAAATAATCTCTAATTTAAAAAAAACTTAAACTAAAGCTGAGACAGAGTAACACTTGCCTACCTTAGTAAAGACATGTTTGAGAATTAAATGGTTCTACTCGGAAATGTGTCTCTGTAAAAATGGGACTAGATGAGTTACATAGGTTTCATTTTATAACAGACAGCCCAGCAAACTGAGTCAAGTTGGCTTCTTTCTTCTCACTCATTCATTATCAACAGTAATAAAAATTATGCAGGCCTATATCTGCCCTTAGTTACACTTATGCAACCCCCACAATGCTCAAATTATGCCCTTAGTGACACCTCTATATTTCCATTTCCTTCCTGGGTTTGCACTGGCGTAACTTAGTAAACAACCCTGTTCCTGTTGCACGAGGAATTGAATCAAACACATTCTCTCTTAGTTGGCTCTGCAGATCCAACAGGAATAAAAAACAGTAAAAAAATATGTTAATATCTTACTCTTAACACACATGGGATAGATCAGCGAGAGTAAGACTGTTCCATTTTTACAATCACTTTTCAGAGAAGCAGCACACTTTAAAGCACTTTCAGATTAGAGATGATATAAAAGTGTAAAGTATTATCACAATATTATGAGCCAAATGTATTGAAGAGTAAGTGTAACAGGGGTATTCAGCACATAGTTGATTTCAGACATGCATGCTAAATGCCTTTATCTTTATCATTTAGCACACAATCCTACAAGTCGATAATTTTCTTAATACTCTAACTGGCCACTTTCAAGACATCACACTCCCTCACAAAACTAATCAATGCATTTTAATAATTTTTGCAAAGCTTCACCTATAAATTAGGGCCCAGTACTGGGAATATACTGAGTCAGCTCCTATTAAAATCAGGCTCAGTCCAACAGAGGGTTCCAAGTGTCCCAATTCTCCCTGATGATTTCAGTAACTTAACAGCAGATTAAATATATTTTAGTTTATTCTAAGACAAAGTTAAATGTTAACACTATCAACTCTCACATTTTTGTTTTATTTCTGTATTTGTGGCAATGGCTGCTAAAGGATTTTTCTTAGTGGTTTTAACTTTAAAGAAGATTTTAAAATTTCTACCTGAGTTGAGAAATGCGATTATTCAAAAGCAATTTTTCTATGACCTAAATAAAAAAACTAAAACTGCTGTTGGAGCTACAAAACAAATATTACCATATCTCTTTCCAACTTTGCCTTCTACACAAGCAAAAACACTCTGTTTTCAAACTACAGAACACTTAAAATAGATGTTGCAGATTCTGAGGTGGGGGGGAAAAGAGAGATTTTTTTTACCACATAAGTATTCAATGACATGATTTTAGGCACCTGACTTTCTTGTCCAAATCAGAAACATTGGACCAAATACAGTATTATTTTACAATATAACATGGGGGCAATCTACATTTTTCAGACCAGTCTCCCACAAATCACAAAAGTGCATTGATATCTATGAAATGACTGATTGAATGGCAGTTCCTTGTAACACTAAAATCTTAAAACCACAGAACCCACAGAGGGCCAAACAAACCTATCAAGCTATTTAGTATTCTTTCATGTCACATCACATGTAAAATAACTTAAATATGGAAAGAGATGTTACTTTCAAGCTCTGAAAGTAAGAATCAATTTAATAGCCCTTGCTTGCTGAGGTGAAGGCACTGTACTGTACAAATCTCAGGATGGCAGAGAAATTCAGAGCAGGACAAATTGTTCCATATTGCCCTATTAGAAAATACCAGTCCGGATGGTGGCACGTTGAGTTTGCCAAAATCAGAAAGACATATCATTTCTTTAACATAAAACATTAAAAACAAAATTTCTTCTGCTTTGCTACATCTGGGTCCTATTTCTCCCTCACCTTCGAGGGCTCAACTGTGCATTCAGCTTTGAGATATAACTTATGTGTACTCCCTTCCAGTATCCTCCCCTTAGCTTATATGGAATATTAGTAAATCCTACTTTGCAATGTACCATAATACTTCAATAATTATATTACATTATGTCTTTCTCTCAAAGTATTGTGGCACATTACATGTATCAAAATCCTGAAGGATCTCACAGTACTTCACAAACTATACAGCACTACTAAAACAAACCTGTGACAGATATTGCAACCACATGCAGTATCTTTGGGGGAACATATTGTATTAAGTTTATGTATCACTGCAGGCCAGGGATAGTATGTATGATTCTGTTCTACTCCACAGGACAGAAACTAAAAAGATGGATGAGGTACCACCCCCTATGAAGGTTTGTGTATGCTGGTTCAAACTGGATTTTCCAGAGACCAATAGACAAAGAAAGGGTTTTTAGCATAAAAAGGCTGTTTTTAAATGGACTCAGAGCTTTCTTTCTGCAGCAAAAGGACAAGGCATTCTGTCCAAGGGCCCCAACCCTTGCAGAAGGGTTGGAAAGACTTTGACCTACCAGGATCCCATAAGACTAATGGGTAACCTCTGGTAAGCTTTTTGCATGTTTATAGGAACTTTTATTGTTTTTATATGTATTCTCTGTAATGCTTTTGCTCTAAGAATAAATGCAGTTTGTTTTGTGAAAGCTGATTGGTAACCAGTGTACACTGTTGTAGCCCAGGAGAAAGCATTAACAACCACATGTGCTGGACCCCAGTTAGACCTGCTGGAAAAATCACAAATGAGATGCAGAGGGACTGCAAGCAAGCCGCAGTCTGAAAGGAGAGACACATGGGTTTCCACCCCAAGAAAGGTGATGGGTAGGAAGCCTAAAGCCATAAGAGGGTGCCCTCAAGGAAGACAAGGGGTTGGGGGGGGGGGGGAATCAAAGACACGGTTAATCCTGAAACTGTGATAAAAGCCACAACCGAAGTGAATGGTGACAGACAGACAGACAGAGGGAAAGTTTAGCCAGAGACATTACAGCAAACCCCTAATCTCTTGAAATGAGCTGTGGATCTTTAAATTACCATGAATAGAAACCAAGACCTCAGTTTTTAAAAGGTGTCACCTGGAAAATTCACAAACAGTAAATTATACTGCTATCAGTTATCCACCTTGGAAAGAACTGACTGATGCCAATTTTCTATTTACTTCACATCTTTGTGCTTATATCACTATACCTTCCCCTGGTCAATCCAACTATACAAACTTTACAGCCTATTTAGTATCCAGGAGTCAACACAAAATAGTCCCAGTAGTAGAAAGCATAAAGGCTCCATTAACTGAGTATGTTGTTTGAGAGATAATAGAAATTCTGGTGCTAGAGAAGTAAATATTTATTGTGGCAGTAAAGCACAAGCCAGGTTGTGTTACCATTAAATAAATTGTACTCTTGAGGCATAAAATGCAAAACAGAAAAAAATGGCTATATTCCTCTAAATGCTTTGGGTTATGATTATCTCTAAAATCTTCGTTCCTCCTCCCCCTCACAAAGATGATGCATTTTGGCTATAAGCCCTTATGATAGAGGAAAATGTGCATTTTTGGTCTTGAAAGCAGATGAACTTGTCAGATTGGAATGTTGAGTAGGAGTTTCATAGGAATCTGTATGCTTCATGCAGATTAATTCTTGCCAAAAGAAAATTGCTAAACTAATCACAGTACCCTTAAACTATATCACTGATGTAATCAGGCCCAAATTCCTTTGCAGGAAGCATATTTTGCTTTATATGTGACTTGAACTAGTGACATGTAGGTAGAGACTGACACATAACTAGCAGATTCATAATCTGCGGGTTGCTATGATTGACCAGCACTGCATAGGGTAGGAGGAAGGGGGATTAAAAATCATTGGGATGGCTGGGAATATTTCCGTTCCAAGTTGCTAAAATATTCAGTATTCCCAGGGGAAGCTCACGAGGCAGACAAGGGATGGGCAGGACAGCTACTTCAGTAGCAGAAGAAATATTGGACCTCTGGTCATGAAACTTGCTTCCTCTACTCCAGACAGGAACTTTCTTATGCCTTCCAGGTCATTGTTGCTGAGGTGGGACCCCGAAGACTCTAGCAGACACCAGGTCAACCCCTGGGAAAGTCCCCACCCAGCCACCAGGTCAACCCTGGCTCCCACCTGGCCACCAGGACAACCCTGGCAGCACGCACATCTGAGCAATGGCAACAGGTCACTCAGCTGCTCTAGAAGCAGTTCTTGACTACTCTCAGTAACCAGCAGCAAAAGAATGTAGGACATCGAGACAGATCAGCAGTGACAACTGCAGTCAGACTGGCCCACAAAAACAGGGAGCAGATCACCAGGTTGATGGGGTGAATACTGTGACGTAGCTCTTCAGATCCATTTCATTATCCCTTCACAGGGATGGAGAGTGAAAGAGATGCAAGGCAAGAGCACTTCCATAAATGTATTAGTACCAGTACTCCCACCTCCCTAGCTGAGTGTTTCAGTATACCAAACAACAGCAGGAGACATAGCAGTCAATGCAAGTGCTACAATTCTGGGGGAAGAAATCGCAGCGGTAAGTAGATGAGGCTTTAGCTGCCTTTAGGGGAGAACTTGAGAGACTTGCCTCAGTCAGGTAACAAGGGCTTATAAAGAACACAGCTCCCTTCAATGCAACCAGTGCTTCTGCAGGCCCCTGCTTCTGCACTGCAAAGTATAGGGGGACTTATCAGGTGTAGCAGGTGGTTTTAATTAAAGGTGAGTCCCACACAAAACTAGGGAGATTACATTCCTCACAAGAACAACAAGCAGGTTTCATCACATAGGATTTTTTACCTTATGTTCCTGGGACCCCTGGTGGCCAGTGCAGAATTATGGCAGAGCACATGGCAAATCAAAGTCTGCAGCAATATCTTTTATTGGACCAACGTCTGTTGGTGAGAGAGACAAGATTTCGAGCCACACAGAGCTCACCCACTTTGTCTCTCTAATATCCTGGGACTGACAACTACAACTACACTGCAAATACATTCTTATGTATTTAATGATCACTTTGATCTATACACAAGTGAATTGGCCTGGCTTCCAGCTGTGAGTTTGTCAGTTCTCAGCTGATGTCTAGCCCTTGGCCACAGCTGGTACTCGGGCTGCCAGCATCACATCTGTTAGCACTCAATTGCCAGATTATGCATCCCTCTCTGAAAGGGAAAGGCCAGCAGTCCAACACCAATTTTAACACTTCTCAGTATTGAACTATATTCAAAAAAGTCAAGAAGCCCAGGATCTCCAACGATAAGATAAGAAAATATCAACACACTGAATCTGAAAAAAAAATTACCCAAAGTAAACTCCAATCACTGCTTGAGCCCTTGAATTTTGATTATTTGGGAACATGCTTTTGCTTTCCAGCTGACTTCAGCACCCTAAAGCATGCTCGGTCAATATCCACACTTCCAACACGTGACCCAGAAAATAGAGACCTGATGGCATGGTATGCATTTCTTCCTAGTTACAATGAAGCATCACTATGAAGACAGAGGTCTCGCTAACTGGATCTTCTAATAGTCAGGCACATATGAGGAAAACTGTTTCTGAGTCTAACTGCACCAAGCACTGATTCAAAAGTCAGCTAGCCACAGGCTGTTTATTGTCAAGTAGCCAGAAAAATTACATCATTTCCTACATGGTTGCCACTGGAAGCCAGTAATCTAGAACCAGAGACTTACTGCCACTGGCTAAAGCTTTAAAGACAGAGACTGGTTGTTCCACAGACTTGAAAAACGGTTAAAGTATTTTATCTTTCAGATATAATCATAGTTTACCAGCTAGTAGCCTGGGCCTACATTAGAAGAGAAATTCATGATATGCCATCCTTGGTTGAGAAAGGGCTTCGCTCTTCCATAATTTCAGCCTGTTAGCTATGGCATTCTGATGAGATTAGTGCTCCTGACTAAAAACTGCATGCATCCTATTATTCTTATTATCTCATCTCCTCAGCCCTGTTTGTCTCATCAGCCTGTTATGTATGGTCTTAGACTGTAAATTCTTTGGGGCAGGGACTGTCACTGAAGTAAGTCTCTAGGTACTACTGCAATATAAAATATTATTTATTTATTTAACACTGGCTGCAATCCCCAACGCATAAAAGGGAGTTCTGGGCTGTAGAATGATGGAAAGCTAGGAGCTGAGCAAAACTCACAGAGGATCTGCATTGGTCTATTTGCATACTTCCTCTGCAGGTGTTTTCTCAAGACCTTAGCAATATTTGTTAAATGGATGGGAGCATCTATTGTTTAAGGATCCCTTCATGGTAACTTATTTTTGATGTTACAGAGATGTGCTTCTCCTGAGCTTGACTAGGCATTTATTAGGATGCTACATGGCCATTACCATATCAATTGATGATCTCAGAGGAGTTTCGGGCAAAAAGAAGCATACTTCACACCTCCCCTTCTCAAAAAGTGACCAGAGGATAGGGGTACATGCGTATGTGCAAACGGTGTGGTCTATCAAAGCACTGGAGAATACCTGCTTTGTTGCCTATCTGTTCATGAGAAAGGCTGGGAGACTGGTGATTCTCTAGCACTTTATGATTGTAATAAAAAGGATATAGTCGCCTATGGTGGGATTAGGCCTGCAAAATATGGCACAATTTCATTTAGAACTGTTGTAGTCATGAGTGCCTTGAGCATACCGGACATATAGCCTGCAGACAGAAGGCACTCTGAATGCTACCATTCACACCATCAGCACATGGCAGGTAGATAGAGAGTTAAACTTATTGAGCAGGATTGATCAGCTTTGTATAAATAAAGATATAATTTTGTTCTTTTATCTTTCCTAAAGGGTAATTCTCTTAGCGCAGTATTCCAAATCCAAGCTTGGTCTCAGAAACAGGAGTCTAGGAATATGCCCACATCATCTTTGGTAGGGACAGGCCTCAATATAGGGCACTAGTTAGAGGCACTCCCACAAATATGCAAACAGGAGCAAAATGAAGTTAATCATACTGCGCCAATCATGACCACACACATTTATCTGTATGTTATATCCGTATGCCCAACCTACTGTTGGATCTTACATCACTTAGTTTGTGAGCTTCCCAGAGAAGGGACTCTGACTTCATCCGTGTTTATACAGCATGGGTCTTCTATCCTGAGTGGGGTTTATGGGTCCTACCTAGGGTGACCAGACAGCAAGTGTGAAAAATCGGGACAGGGGGTGGGGGCTAATAGGAGCCTATATAAGAAGAAGACCCAAAAATCAGGACTGTCCCTATAAAATCGGGACATCTGGTCACCCTAGTCCTACCAGAATATAATTAAAGCAGCAGCATGTCTGATTCCCTCCACAGGGAAAAGTCAAGAGGGAAACTTGTTGGTATGGCACCAAGACTAGGCAAATTGGCACCTACAACAACTGCATAGTTAAACCCAAGGACTTGGGATGCATGCAGGCAACCTGTTAATATTTTTACAGATAAGAATTAACTCCTGTTAAAAGGCTAAAGTAGAGGATAGAGGATTTTAACACAAAGATCTGTGTACAGTGTGTTCATTTCATACAGAAGTCAGGGTGGAGGCTGGCACTTGGCAACCACAAGTCTGTATTGTTAATTAGGTAATGCTACAGTACTAACATGTTTACTTAGTAGCAGCATGTTTGGAAAGTTGAATGGCACAGCTTCACAGCATTGCTTAACTTTTTGGCAGACTTGAACCATTTGTATAACTCTTTTCCTCAATCTTTCAAAATATATATATTTTTAAATTTATTACCAGTAGCTGTGTTGCTAATCAGTCATCTCCACTGAGCAGACCTTTATTGTGAGCTTGCACAAGCAGCGTGGCTCAATGATATACTGCTTAAATTGACTTCTGCCTGGCTCTGATCACTTTCAAATTTTGAAGGGCTTTTGAATACTAGATTCTACATTAGCTGCCTAAAATAATGATTCACAAAGATATGCTGTCACTTATGGGGGGAAAATGAAGCGGTGCTAAATTGTTACTACTCAAAACTAAATACCGAGAGCTGAAGTACAAGGACCCTTGAGATTCACACAATAGTTTCTTGTTGCTTTCTAAAGAGATTCATAGATGCCTATTTCATTCTTAAATAGAACCATGAGGCCAACATATCCATAAGAAACCCCTTTTATTTAGCCCAGTGATATGTTGCTTGGAAACTTGAATTCAAAATACTAACATCAGCTAGGGCTGTGAAATTATTACATCTCTTCTGATTCTCACATTTAAGGTTATACACAAAATCTCTGCTCTTGTTTCTTCCTCATTCCCTTTGCTATACAAACCTCCTCCTTAACCTTTACCTTTGTAAACAGTCTCTTCTCTTTAAGCCTTCTGTACATAACGGCCCTTGAGCTTGTAGCTGCCTTCTTCCCTCCACCAGTGAGTGACCCTCTCTTCACTCAACTGCCTGCTTAACATCACCTATAATACAATCAGGTAGGGCCGGCTTTAGCAAGAGTGGGGCCCGATTCCTGGGGGCGGGGCTTGCGGCAAGCCCCGCCCCAGCCGGAGCTCTGGCCGGGGTTGCGGAGCTTGGGTCTGGCTCGGAGCCGAGCCGAGCCGCGGGGGCCGGGCCGGAGCCGAGCCGAGCCGAGCCGTGGGGGCTGGGCCAGGCCGGAACCGAGCCGAGCCGCGGGGGCCGGGCCGGAGCCGAGCCGAGCCAAGCCGAGCCGCAGGGGCCGGGCCGGGCCAGCACCAAGCCAAGCCAAGCCAAGCCGCAGGGGCCGGGCCGGGCCAGAGCCGAGCCGAGCTGCAGGGGCCGGGCCAGGCCAGAGCCGAGCCGGGGGGCCGGACCCGTGCCGAGGGGGCCGGGCCGGGCCGGAGCCGAGCCGAGATGGACCTGAGCCGAGGGGGCTGGGCCGGGCCGGAGCAGAGCAGAGCCGCGGGGGCCGGGCCGGAGCCGAGCCGGGCCGGAGTCACTGGGGCCGGGGGTGCTCGGCCAGGGCCGGGCCGGCGCACTCGGCCGGTACCGGGGCCAGAGTGAGCTGCTCGGCCGGGACTGGACTGGGCCACGCCGCGCCTCCCCGGAGCCCTTCTCGCGCCCCCCGCCACCCTAGCTTACCTGGTGCTGCCTGCCTGCCTGCCTGCCTGCCCGCCCCTGCTTCTTTTCAGAATTCCCGCGAACCTCTGATTCACAGGAAGCAGGGGAGGGGGAGGAGCAGCGGGCGGAGTATTCAGGGGAGGGGAGGAGGGGGAAGTGAGCTGGGGGCGCGGTGGAGAACTGCGGAGCGGGGCCCTCTTAGCGCGGGGCCCGATTCAGCCGAATCGGCTGAATCGGCCTAAAGCCGACCCTGCAATCAGGGATCCTAATACAATCAGCTATCATCCTCTGTACACAACCCAACACTAAAAAAAGCCATCATGCTGCACTGAGATCTAACATTCTTCTGGTAATCTGGTGTGTTACATCTTTAAGCCATTCTGTTTAACTGTTAATTCCCTGAGGCAGAGACTGTGCTTTCCCCTGTATTTTGTACAGCACCAAGCATATCAATGATATTCAATGAAACAGCAACCACATATTTTCCCTCTTTCCCACATCAATCTCTCACTTTCTTTTTTCACCCATCAATTTCACCTCCCTTTTACTACCGCTTCAGTTCTCACTGAGAAAGCACCTCACTCCAAAGATGATGCCATTCCCATCAGTCACTCTCCATACTTTAAAAGCAACGATCTATACCTCGCTACATTCTGACAAAATGTACACTATTCCAATCTAGGACATATTCAGACCTCACCAGATTAATGCATGAGTGCTCAAAGCTGAATGACCTCACCACGCATTAAGCGGTGGGGACCTTTGTCGGTTTTGGCAGAGAAGGTGAGTTGCCCCTTTAAAGGCAGCTAGAGAGCCAGTGAGGTACCTCCAACACGGAGGTAGCCACCCCATTCCAGGTCAGCATGGGGACACTGACCCATCCCTCCCCACAGGTGACCAGAAGAGAGGGGGAATATTTATGCCCACATCTGGGCAGTGACAGCCCTCCTTTCACCTGGTCAGATTAAGCAGCACCCACCCTCTCATCCAGGGAAGTATCTGAAATACCAGATTTTAGTCATTATCTGCTGTGGGCATTACATTAGTCGCTCCTTTCTCAGGGGGCTGGGAAGGAATTTTCCCCTCACCGCTAGATTGGCCAACATGAGGTGGGTTTTTTCACCATCTCCCACAGTGGGTTGGAGGCTTGAGGGAGCAAAGAACAAAAGGGGAGTTAGGTTACGATGCTACAACTCATTATGTAAGCTTGGGGCAGATGTCCAGTGCAGGTACTCTGCAGGGAATTGATACAGCGATCAGATTAAATCCTTTCCCAATCCATTTTAAGGAGGTATTCTTTTAAGGAGTGGAAACAGGGGTGGGGGAGTGGGGGGGGGGGAGTTGGGGCTCCTGTGACTGGTATGGCAGGGAGTCAACTCCATCTCCTTTATATACCCCTTGACTCTCATTCAAGGGGGGAGGGGAGGAAGGTAGTGAGGTCCCAGCAATGTCTTAGCTGGGGATCAGGATGGGTAAGGGGGAGGGCTGCCAGCAGCCTCCCCAGATATACGTAAATAATTATGGAATTACCGGCACTGTACAGTTTTATCTGGCAGGTACTCCCAGACACTTAGGAATAGAGTTGAGGCCTAATTAAACACATCCAGTGTCTCCTGTCCTTCTTCTGGCACACCCAGACAACAACAATTCAAGTCTGAGCTTCAATTGACAGCACCAAGAAAGGCATCTGTTCTTTCCTCTTTTAAAAAGTAGATATGTGGTACAACATGAGTAAAAGCAAATAAAATATTATAGTTATTTATATTTTCACAAACCATTACTTTTTATCATCTTCAGTATATTCACTTATATGACAGCAGCCCTAAAAGAAAATACAATTACTTGTTTAACATTTATACGTACTTGTAGCTCTCAACTTGTTGACAGGAAGAGACTGTAATGAAGGAATCTGTTCGAGAGCTGTAAGTTAACGGACCAGGCAGAAGAAAACCAGGTAGAAATCGGCCAAAAGCATAGCTTTCCTGTTCAAACAACATAAGCATGCCATCCATGGACTGTATGCATATCAAATCTCGACCTAAATGAAAAGGAAACAAAGCACCGTTAATCACATATTAGATTTTTATGAAAATATACAGGCCTGAATACTCATTGACACTAAATGAATACTAGTTTACCATATTGGCAGCATAAAGCGGCTTTAAAATAGGCATAAATGTAATTTACTCCCACTTTAAGGCTCCTTTACACTGTCAGTGACCCTAGAGTAACTGAAAATCAGGCCCAGGTTATTTACAGAAATTAACAATGAAGTTACACCACAGTTAGATATAAATAAAACAAAATAGCTGTGACCCCCACACAAAACAAAGAAGAGGTGAAATATTGGCCCCATTGAAGCCAACTTGTAAAACTTTCACTGACTTCAGTGAAGCCACGATTCCACTCAAAATGTTCAAAGTTGAGGCTGACACTCTATTACCATTATTTATATGAGGCTAGTGTCCAAAGGTCCAATTAGAGGCCCACTGTGTCGAGTTCTGTATAAAGTTAAAAGAAAATACAGACCCTGTCCTGAAGAGCTTACACTCGAAATAGACTAGACAGACAAAGCCTAGAGGAAAGGGAAACAATATACGAGTAAAATGATGGGGTGATGGTTGATGGACTTCATGTTAGTTCTACTTTATTTTATGTTTTAAATATATATTATAGGGGCAGAGGAAGGCACAAGGGGATGAGTTAACCGGAGTAAGAGACTAGGTAATAAAGAAAGGAAACTGGATAGGGAAAGGAAAAGTAGCAATGAGACCAATGCTGGTAGCAAAGAGATAGTGAAGGAAGGAAGAGCAAACCATGAATCGGCAGAGAGAAGAAAATATCCATAATGCAAATAGAAAAAAAAAACAGATCCAATGTCTTCACAGGGGTCCAAGCTGTGAAAATCACTCCACAAATGGGGAAGGGGTGGTTCCCACCCGGCTCTACCTCAAGAAGTGCTGCTCTTACCACCCTGGAAAGCTATTTGGCACCCGGTACCCCATGAAATGCGAGAATCCCCCTCCATTTTCAGATAATGCCTGGAAGAAGTTACTCCCTGCTCCGGTAGCCTACACCCCACCCCAAACTCTTGCCAGGGAGTGGGGGAAGGAAATCCCTGACAATTCCCAGAACCATTGCTCATCCTATTCCCACCTGTTCTTTCCATAAGGTAATTTAACCCACAAGTAAACTGATGTGACTTGAAGGACATCTGTACTTTGCATTTCATGGATTTTGCCAGTTTGGCTCACAAACCTATTACTTAAACAGATTATTTTTAATGTATAAATAATCCTCTAAAACAAAGAGAACTAAACCTTCCAAAAGTTGTAAAAACATTATCTGCTAAAACTAGTTAACTGTTTCCTTTCTTGGGTAAATAACAATACATTAAGAGAAACAAAAAGATAGCAAAAAAAATGAGTTTTCTGATTTGATTAAATTAATATTCTAATTTAACTGAGGGACCACAATTATTAAAATAAAATAAAATAAAATAAAATAGACCCTAAGAACAAATGTTCAAATCTACATATGATTCCAGGTATTTTAAATGGTCTAAAATAGAAATCATCATGAAAACAATGTTAATATTATAGTGATGATATTTTCCCATTGCTTTTATCGTATCTTTATTTTATATTTTTAAAGGAGGATTAAAAAATATTAAGTCTGTAGTCAGGAGTTAAAAATACTTGTCAATATTAAAATCAAGAATTCAACTACAATAGCAGCAAGATCCTACTGGTCACATGCCGATTTCAGTTACATGGATATAAATTCAGAGCAATAACTTTGAAGTCAACTGAGATCAGAATCAGGTTGTGGATTTAGCATTACATAAAAGATAACATTAATTCAAACATGCACATAATTTTTAGCACCCATTCATACAAAGAAATCCACAAAAAAGGGCCCAATCAAACACTCACTGAAATCAATGAAAATATTAAAGCCAATGGAAGTAAGTATTGGATCAAGCCCCTATCCTTCAAACATGTACGTAAATAGTGCCATTTATTTCACTCACATGCAAAGTTACTCACATCTGCAAGTGTCTGCAGGATTATAGCCTATGCATGCAGGATTAAAACAAGATATTGATTTAAAGAGAAAAAAATTTCTTCCTCCTAGATGTCCTCCTTCAGACCCCACTCCTCCAATACAGGGCCTCAGATATAGGCAAAAAAAAAAAAAATCACGTCTTTTTCCCCACTTTGACAAATATTGTTACATAAGGTCACAGAGGCAACAGTTCAATATATGGCAACACTGGAGGTAAAATGCATATGGAAAAATTATCTCCTTGTATTCTGAGTCATCAGAGAAATTATTAGAGGCATATCAACGGTTATTTAAAAAGAAGCAGCGCATGCTAAGTAGTTAATGGGTTAATAATTCACCTAAATTACTAATACAGTATTACTTCATCTTTGACCTCTTGACTAAACAGAGAATCAGTATTCTCTCCCCCAAGATTTGGATCACTAGGGTAAAAACTCTGAAGCTGAGGGCAAGTGGTCAGAGGCGGGTAAGGGGAGCAGAAGGTAAATAGCTACACTGGATCCCGTTTTTTCCCCTTTTTGTGATTGCCCATTCTATACTACTCTCAAAATGGTCCCTTCATCCTTCCCACCAAGAAGATCTGTATATAATTCACTCCATTCCCATTAACACTGCTGCACACATATGATGGGGAGGACATTCAAGAATGAAATAAGGTCCTGTTCTTTTCCCAGAAGTTGAACTCAGTGCTTCTCAACCTCCTAGGAAACAAGGGAACCAAATTTCAGTACTTCATAGGGAAGCACACTGATGCTACTAGATAGATAGGCACAACTTTTTTTTAATTAATATAATTTTAGGGGGGGGTCATGATAGGATTTCAACCAAATCTGAACTATTGCAATGGCCTATTTACCCTAAATATAGATTTCTAAATAAAAAAAAAATTATATTTTATTCAAGCAGAAGTTCTCTCTTTTCTTATCAGAGGGGTAGCTGTGTTAGTCTGTATCCACAAAAACAATAAGGAGTCTGGTGGCACTTAAAATCTCCTCGTCTCTTTTCTTAAAGCCATAAACCTAAGATCAGTCTTATATTTAACACAACATACTTTGGGGGGATGATTTACTGACTGCTGATGCAAAACATATTTGTCTTATACCAACTGTTTTAATAAGGCAGAAATAGCACTCTGGTTTAACAAAAACATAAATCAACATATAGAGAATAATTTTCTTCAACCTTAGAAAAATCCCATTTCCCTTATTAAACATGAAACAGAGCAAAATAGTCCATTAATCAAGAGGTCTATGATGGCTTCTAAAGGAAATTTAGCTAAGCTAACAATGAAAACCAATCTGCTCAAGTTAAATCATGCTAGGATCTGTACAGATCACCTATATTTTGTAAAAAAGCATCTGTAACATGGAAATCATTAGAGCAATGTTCAAAAGCTCTCAGACTAACGTTCTGCCAGCTACTGAAGTAAGCCAAACTAATGCCTTTCTTTACAACTGCAAACGATAAAGACAAAATATATCATACCATTTAAGCCATTGGCTGCAAGGTTCATTGACAACTTCAAGTTGATGATTTGGTCCCATCAGGTTTAATCTATAATATATTGAAGTTTGTTTCATGTTTCCAAACAGTGGTACTACATTAATCTTTCCTGTTGCTTTAGTAGATAAGAGTCACACACCTTTTTAGGAAATGTGAATTATTTAATTCTGTTAACAGTTTCAAGTCAATGAACAAATGCTTCCTATTACTAAATTCAATAATTTTAATAGAATTATGTGTTTAACATTAAAATCCTGATAGCATTTTCCAAAAGGTACAATTGTTTTAGAGTTATGAATTTCCTCAGGTTTTCTTACACTGAAACACATGTTGTTTAAATTATAAAACAGGGTCTATGGCTTCTGTTCAAATCTAGATTTTATTGTTTATAAAATTAGAAACATATTTTATATTATACACATATTATATATGCATATACACACACACACACACACACACGTGTGTATGTGGACAGCCAACAAGTTTCTTTTGAAATTGTGTATGAAGTGGCTTTATTAAAAAGCCTTTCCAGTTACTTAACCTCTTAAAATACTATTTATATGGCTCAAAAGATCAAACACTTCATTTTATGATTTATTCATAATAATTTGTCACTCATATTCTGAAGTATGTGGTATTCAAAGGGTTAAGTCAACCAAACTGATCACTGATCATAATTGAGACGCATTTGGTTCATTGTTTAAAGGTCGAGAAGCTCTGAAGCATTAGCCAAGATCAGAGCAGATGATTTCATCAACATACGATTCAAAAATTAGTCAATGGAAATTATATATTAATAAAGTAACTTATGCAATATTTGAAAAAAAAATCATAACCAGGGCGCTTGAATTCAATTAAAACCTGTTTAATATTAAGGGTCTCACTTAATTTTCAATTAATTTATTTTTTCATTTTAGCACTGACACTATTCTTAACTAATGCTGCTTCAAAGAAGAAAAGAGAAAATGGCACAATGAACACTAAAGACAGTATGGCAGACATAATGTTCTTTGTTCTAGCTTTTGTCAGTTTAATAAACCAATCCATCATCATGGTAAATAAAGTACTTTGCACTAGGATAGCACCTTCCATCCATGGACCTCAAAATGTTCTACAAACTTTAATGAATTAAGATTTATAACATCCTTATTATGCAGGTAAGTAGCAATATGCCTATATCCCAGTCCTGTTCTACCTAGTCTTGAAGATGGACAAACTGCAGTGGTCCATCTTTGGAGACAAATAGGGCATTCCGGAATGCTCTGAAACAAATGGCTAACCAGTGGACCATGATATTGATGTACTGGTAGGCTATTAAGCCATCTGCTGTCCACAGCTAAGAATGCATTGGTCCCTAGTTGCCCCCTTACACATACACCATCTGTTACAGATCACCATGGTTTACCAATGACCTGAAACAAATGAAAAAGGAGATGAGAAGATCAAAGTGTTAATGCCAATAAGCCAGGCTTCTATTCTGCCATAGTCTCAGAATTTGGACAGGTCTCTCCAGAAGAGATTCTCAAACAACTAGGAAAAATCTGTCAAAACATGAGAACTGGATCCATTCCCCTCTTAGTTAGTGAAAACTTAGACTGTAAGCTCTTTGAAGCCAGGACTGTCTTCTCAGTATGTTTAGATATGTTTAGCATATCTGACACATAATATCTTGCAATGTCAGCTACAACAGTGCCATGTCAATGCTTGTTCTCACTTTCAGGTGACATTGTAAATAAGAAGCAGGCAGCATTATCTCCCATAAATGGAAACAAACTTGTTTGTCTTAGGGATTGGCTGAACAAGAAGGAGGGCTGAGTGGACTTGTACCTCTAAAGTTTTACATTGTTTTGTTTTTGAGTGCAGTTACGTAAAAAAAATAAATTCTACTTTTGTAAGTTGCACTTTCATGATAAAAAGGTTGCACTACAGTACTTCTATGAGGTAAACAGAAAATACTATTTCTTTACTGTTTTTACAGTGCAAATATTTGTAATCAAAAATAACAAAGTGAGCACTGTACACTTTGTATTCTGTGTTGTAATTAAAAACAATATATTTGATAATGTAGAAAACATCCAAAAATAATTATAATAAATTTACATTGGTATTCCATTATTAACAGTGCAATTAAAACTGATTAATCACAACTTTTTTTTTTTTAATCTCACAATTTTTTTTAATTGTTTGACAGCCCTACCCTAAAAGAAACAAAAATCTGCTTAAAAAAACACTTGGTTTGGAAACAGTTCAGGTAAAACTGAGATGATGTCAATTGGCAAGGGGAAGAACTTTGAGGAACTCACACGAATTGTTATAACACCTTCAATAAAAGGCATCTGTACAATGTCAAGGTGGTATACAACCTCCAAGTCCAACTGGACTAAAATCTACTGAAGAACTATTAGAGAGCAGCAGTGGTTTTTTCATATTTAGCTAGTTGGGAAGCAAACCCATTTTAGATGCTGACCTGACTACTGTTATTCAAGCATTTGTCATCTCAAGACTAGATTACTGTAATGTGTGCTCTCCCTAAAAGACCCAGAAGGCTACTCAGAAATTACAAATAAGTCTGCACTCACTATTCCACCAGCCATATAAAGTGGGCAGACAAAAACATTTTGAACAACTCCTCAACATTCTACCTTGGCAACCAATCAAATTCCAGGTTCATTTTACATCCTTGATCCTTATCTATAATAACCCCTAAAGAAACTTGTATCAATGCTAGCTCAGACACTCCCATCCTGGAGTTTCCTAAGAATTTTACCATAACCAAGGACAGGATTTGCCCTTCCATGGAAGAAGTTTGGGGTTGAAGTCTCTACTGGAGGCCAGGTGCTTCTACACCAGCTCCAGTGCCCTTAGGCGTTGATCTCTAGCCACAAAAGACTTCCCCACCAATTGCACCCTACAGGGGAAAAAGGAATAGTGTGAACTTTTAAGCAGAGCCCATATGTGCTGCAATTAGAGATTCAGTTGTGTTAATGTAAGTGTGATTGTTGGGGTGATGGTGCGTGTAATGCTAAGATCATGCTAAGATCCCCAGCATCTCAGAGGTGGCCATTTCCATGAGAAAAGTAGGAGCTACATGTATATGGGCTCCCCAACACATAAATCTCAGAGACAATCAGCTTGTGACTCTTGGAAGGTCCTGATCAAACTAACAACTGCCTGCATAGGCATCAACTGCAGTATGAACATTTATTTCCTCTCCTTTCTTTTTGAACTTTTCTCAGCAGACATCCTATAGGCAACCAAGAACAGAAAATACTTATTCTTTATTTTAGAATTAAATAAAGAGGGGACAATCAGCTTGGCTTAAATACAATTAATTCCAAGGGTTTGGTGGGTAGGTGTTTCAAATTTTTTTAAAAAACTATTTACATATATTTGCAATAATAAAAGAAGCTGAAGTACACTAAGTTGCAGAACAGACTGCATGCTCACACAATATCTCTCCCAAACCTCTAGAAGCCAGATAGCACAATGTCACAGATAAGAACCACTTACTATGCTCTCTTGTACTATCTCCCCTAGTGAGAGGGCAAAAACTTTTCAAGGCCTTATTTAATATTTCTCCTCTGTCCTACTGGCTTATTACAAAAGTATTTTTCAGGAAATACTATAGGACAATCTTATTTTTTTTTTATTCAGGGCTCTATGCTCCTATCTTGGCTTATTTCTGGTCAGGGGAGTAGAAACTCCATGAGTTTCAATCACCAAATGTCCTTTTTATTCTTCCATCTGTTGGGAGAAAAAGAAGTATTTGCATCCCCCAACTCCCACAAATGAGGCATAGCTTTCAGCCCCTAAGCTCAAGAATCTCAGGGGTTCACTGGAATCAAGGGCTGTCGCCACAGAGGTTCACCCTCTTGCCTTCTCTCCCTTTTCCCCTGGCTGCTCCTTGACAACATCACTGTGCTGCATGGGAGTCCTCTTACCATCACTGTCCCTGAGACCTTCCATAATATGGAGGAGGAAAGAAACAGAAGTTACTGCATAACCACACTGCTCAGTTTTAACTTTCTAAAAATCAGTATGCACAAAGAGAAAAAAAAACTGAGTAGATAGAACAGCTTATTTCTCTCCATCCTGTCAGCTAACTCTAGCTCAATATTTATACTTTGCATTAAATGCTGCCCTCAGTTATCCCCATGAAGCTTCACTGAAATCAGCAGGGCTGCACAGGTGTAACATAGCACAGAACTTGGCCTGTTTCTTAAAGATACTGTTACACAGGTAAGCGTCTGAGCTACTATCTTAGGCATCAGACACCCACACACCAAAAATGCCAATGAGGTTATGTTAACTGCAAAAATAAACCTGGTTTCAAATGATCAGAATCCAGAGAGATGTGTTTTTACACCATGTTAATAGTTTTGTTGTCTTTTCTTGTATATGAATGATAAAACAAGATTTTTTAAAAAGCACATACACCTCTACCCCGATATAACGTGACCCGATATAACACGAATTCGGATATAACGTGGTAAAGCAGCGCTCCGGGGGGGCGGGGCCGCGCACTCCGGTGGCTCAAAGATATCGGGGTAGAGGTATAACTGTATTAAAAACCACACAAAAGATATGCAGGAAGGTGGGACACACACACACACACACACACACACACACACACACACACGGCTAGGTAAATATTTTTTTAAAGTTTATTAGATCACAATACAAATTAAATCAGTTTGTTGACGTACTGTAATTCTATTGTTTAAAATACTATAAAAGTTGCCCTGAAGATCACAGAAATAAGAGATAGAAAAGACATTAGATCATATGGTCCATCCCCTTACTACAGTAGAAGTAAGTGTTCTCTATAGTATACGTTCTAATGTTTTGTACTTCATACTCTCCTACCATTTTAAAGGAAGGCATTTCTATTTCTGGCTATGCCATCCGTCACAGTTGTGAAAGAGCAATATTTCTTGGTTGTGAATAATGGGGGGCTTTTTCCACAAGCAGCTGAAGAGATTTTTGGCTATATCCTTTAACTAACTAACGAATACCCTAAGTTTTGTTTTTAATTATTTCTGTTTCTGTGACAACACTTTAAAAACACACACAGACACACTACAGGCAGCAATAATACTGTAAAGATGCTGATTCAGTTACTTTAATAGATTAAAAATAGATGTCTGCACAGTTGTTTATCCACATTGTTAGGGCAAGTCAGAAGTAGCAATAAGTTTTGCTCTCACACAAATGATGAGATATAAAATTTATGTTTACCATAATCTGTTAAATCATAAAAATAATAAATCATTAAGAGTGGAAATAAGATTTACAGAACACTCTTGTAATAGATAGATAGATACGTATAACAGTGATTGGGGGATATTATATTTATCCTTACTGTTCATAAATGAACTCCTTCACACAAATACCATTGTTGAAATGTCTTGTTGGTACAGTAATACAACATGTTGAAAGCCACATAATATTTATGACAAGGTGCTTAGAGTCTTCAGGGATCTTCAATTCATGTAGAACAGCAGGTAAACCATATTTGTTAAAGAAGCAGTAAAAGATATTTAATCCATATAGAGCTTGATCCAGCAACGAGTCAATGGCAAAACTCCCATTGACTTCAGTGATGCAGCGTCAAGTTCTAAAGCAACAACTAACCTTCGTTTGTCTTCCTTGCATCATCTGTCTTATTCACTTCAAGTTTAGTTAAAATGCAAATTTACAATAGTCTGTTATATGACAAACTCCAATTATGAAAACTACTACAAGTAAAACAAAATGAAAAGTTAATACAAAATTAGATATTCTTCATAGTCCAAGTTTTTATAGTTCATTTTGTTTCCTTTGGCCATTTGTTTCTAATGTGTAACCAGTGAATGGGTTTTTTATGTTTCACTTAAAAAAAAAAAACGCAGTCTTCCAAAAGCTCAGCCAGAAATGTCCATTTCAAAAAGCTTACTGCAGCCAGTTGGCTTTGCCAGTGACATATTTATAAAGTGAAAATGTAACCCATAGTGTTCTCTGCAGATCAGATGGAATCACTTAGTGTACTCTACATAGTTTCAGCAGCCTCAAAAGGAATGTCCCTCAGCCAGCAAGTGTTACTTTAAGTATTAGTCCAGCTACTATTGTTTTGTAGTTTTTGTTATTCTCGCGTGAAATTAATATATTTGTGTCACCATTCTTTTTTATAAAAACATAATTTATTTTTAATGAAAAGCCAATATAAGAGGCAAGTGGTGGCTCTTTGAAACAAGCCTGTAATTAAAGCTATTTTTGATCTGGAGTTCTTCTTGTATGTGAATGATTTCCTGTGCTCTCAGCCTTCCCCCTGGCACCAAAGCATTTTCATAAAAATAAATATATTATGTAATCACAAGGACTTAGCACCATGTGACACTCACTAAGAAAACCTGCAGCATCAAATGGGATAAATTATAAATCAGAATAAGCTTCATAAAGTTATAGCTTTTTGGCAAGCAACAGCACAGATGATTCCACAACCCTTTAAGGAATGCTAATCAAAAGCATCAGTCAACAGCTCAATACAAGGAAGACAAAAGAATGGTATATTCAAGGTAAAAGAAAAGAGCAATTGGCATTTTCACATAGTAATAGTTTTCATTTTCTTCACAGCTAATACTGAATGTAAGGGCTTAAAGAGTGCTTCCTTTAAGCATCACAAGCCTTAATTTACACAGGAAAAGGCAAACCTACAGTCCATGAACCAATGCAAAAGTAACTACTGGAAGAGAAGGCAGTCACCTGCTCTGGCATGGGAAAATGGGTTTTCGTTTTCTTTTAGCATTGAGTTTTTTAATGGAAAACCCGAAGATGCTTCCTGTTCAGAGGTGCTTTGAGAGCTCAACTCACAGCTGGGTTTAGTTCCCGATGCAAAACAAGTGTGGGTCAACCGTGAGCAAAGCACTTCAGGAACTGCTCCTGACTAATGGAAAAACCATTTGAATGTATGTTGGGGCAGTTCTTAAAACAACCTATGCCTAGTAAAAAACAAATCTTAGGTTACTTCCCTAACCCAAAGCAGGAAACACATGTCAATGAGCATTCAGAAAGAACACTAAACAAGACTAGCTTGGTGGTCTAATGGCAGCACAGTGCACTGCCACAAAAGGGATCAGAGTTCAGGACTTCAGCTGGGTTTCTTTATTCCAGGCAGACAGAAGCTGAGAACATTACTGAGGCAGTGCTCTGACCACGTAGGAGGAGGGAATGAAAAATACCTTACATCACCCACCAGCAATCCCCCCGGATGATGCAAGGAGCATTGTACACAGGCTCCTGCGGGAGCTAGGTTGAGTCCACCTCTGCTAGGAACACAGGTTACTACAACATGAGCCCCTCAAGCAGGAAGGGAATGAAAATATGAGGAGCTGATAGGATTTAAGAAAAAACTCAACCCAGGAAAAACAGATACTGAAGAAATTAACGTATTGAACTAACATTTTTAATTATTTTCTAGTCTTTGTCTGCTACTATGGAATTGGAACTTGAATTAGTACAAGATCTTTGAGTCTTCACAAATCCCAACAAGGGACAAATGTTGGTTCTGCAACAGGCCAGCCTACTCATCAGCAAGTTTCCTCTGCCAAAAAGTATCCGAGCAGCTCAATAGAGGAATGGTGCAAAGGAGAGGAGTTCCTTTGTACCCCACCACTGTCAATTTTTAGGATCAAATGTCTTCCACCCAGTCCCTTGTAGATTTTTATGAACCCTAAAATAGGATTTAAATGGACAGGCATTTCATCCACATGATCAACCAAATTGATGAATGCACACCTTCTCTTCCCAGTCATCCCTCTTGGAGAAAGTAATCTTCAAGCCACAAGATCCATTTTTTCCTTCCCCAGCTGACCTCTGAAACAGAGCAGTGAGTCAATATTAACCTGCTAACTTTGGGCAGAGGCCTTTTTAAAACTAATATGGACCCTGAGGATGGGGCGGGGCAGACAGGAAAAGAATACTAGTCAGGTTAATTGAGCTCCAAGTATCTGCAATACAGGCAATCAGAGTCAATCTCCAACTTTGAGGAAAGGGTGTCTGCTGGAAGAATCCCTACATTTGGCATTCTACAGCCATGAGAGAAGTGAAACATCCACTGATCTAAATAGGTTTTAGTTATTATTTATTTGTTTATGGTAGCCCTCACCAGGGCCGGCTCCAGGCACCAGTGTAGCAAGCAGGTGCCTGAGGCGGCCAATGAAGAGGGGGGCGGCACGCCCGGCGGCAATTCGGCGGCGGGGCCGTCACTCCCTCTCGGAGCGAAGGACCTGCTGCCGAATTGCCACCGATCGCGGCATTTTTTTTTTTTTTTTTTTTTTTTTTTTTGGGGCGGCAAAAACGCTAGAGCCTGCACTGGCCCTCACAATAGGCTAAGCATTTTTCAGACATTCAAGAAGAGACCGTCTCTGCCTGGCAAAGCACACACTCTCAGAAAAGACATTCAGATTGGCAGAGGTCATAAGACGAAGAATATCAGATACAGATTATCAAGGGAGAGAGTTTACATATAGCTGAGGTTCTCCTCACCACTGCATGAGAGCCTGAGGCTACAGCCTCCCTGACCATAGGTGGCTCACGAAGCTGTTGTAGAAGTCAATTTTCTAGATAAGGTCCTCCGTCTTTATGGAGTGGGACACAGTTACTATTTTCTGAGCTCAGCTGGCTTTATAAATATAAATCTAGTTTGGGGCACTTAATATATAACTGTATGAAGACAGTATTAAGTGAAGTTTGGGGGGTTTGTTGCATATTTGACCGGGCAATCAAGGGAATTTGTTTACAAAAGGAATTTTAAACTACATACTCTTTCATGTTAAGTTGCCTTTATCTGCAACTGTATTATCTGTCTGTATACAACATTTTTTCTTGCATGTGCAAATCAGCTTCACAAAAAAAATATGAAATCTATAGACAGACAGACCTATTATTAGAACTTTGCCAAAAAGCACCAATAAACTTTGAATGAAGGTTCTCCAAAAATTTTACCCACATGCATTAAATGTTATCCAACTCCCACGGAAGTCAATGGTAGTCTTTCTACTGAGTTCAATAAAAGCTGAATCAGGCCCTAATTTTATGATATATAAAATGGCTCAAAAAAATCATCAGTAGACTCTGAAATATACATCTGGATATGTCATTCAGATGACAAATCAATTGTCTTAAAAGGAAAATTTCTTCATCTTTAAAACCCAAAAGAGACATACACTTAGAATTGTAAACTGAGAGACTGGAGCAGAGTGAACTCAGCTGCAGTTCCTTTCCCTCTTCCCAGAAGGAGAACTGCTCAACTCGAAGAGAGGATCCTTTATCATCTCCTGTCCCTCTTCCCCAGCAAGAAGCAGATCTCCACTTTCTCAGAAGGTGGAAAGTCTGACGAACCCAATGTACCTCCTGTGCCATTTTGTGATAGTTTTGCTGAGGAACAACTATTAAAAAGGAATATTTCACCTAGATGTTTTTATGACCCATAGACCCTTCAATGCCAACTAGAAAAAAGGATTACAGTAATATCCTGATATGTACATTCTGGTTCATCAAAGATTTTCATATGATGTCTAAATTAAAATGCTGGTCGTTAGTCAGTATTGTTGTGAAATGAATGTACAGATACTATGTAAGGAACTATGTATGTTTACTGAAAATATGTTTTAAAGTCTGTACAAAGACAGAGTTGACATATACATTTTCTGTCAGATAATAATGTTTATTCACTTGTCTCTCTGGCACGTAAATTAAGCCTTGTAAGTTAACACAATGGAGAGTCATTTACATACTAAATCACGGGGAGATGTGAAATCTACAGGGAGACAGCACACAGAAGAATAAGCTACAGGGAGATGTAACGAGAAGGCAAAAGACACCCCTTTGCCCATTTACTTCCTAAGTGCAGGATAATATGTTTACATTCATGAAAACACAATCTCAATCAGCCTTGGTTGAAATGCTGCAGAGGATATTTGGGGTGAGATAAACATATTTAGAATTGAGGTTAACCTGCTAAGTTAAGTCTAGTCTCCAGAAAACATGTTATAATTTTGTTTTATATGTAACTTGCTTCCATTATCCTTACTCATTCTCGCTCGAAGCTTTGATAATAAACTTATGGTTGTTTTCACTATAAATGTATCTCAGTGTTGTGGTGTTAAACAAGGTGCTAATCCTGAGTTGACTCATACAAACTAGTGTGTACATGTCCCCTTGCGGACAGCTGACCTGGTACTTCTGCGAGCGTTCAGCAGAAAAGGGGCTGACCACCACAGAGGAATGCTTCAAAGAGGCTCAGGGACTGGGTACATCTATTGTTAACCTGCAAGGCAAAGTAAGGGTTGATACAGAACTGAGGAGATTATTTAGTGGCTAACAGGCTGGTGGGATCTGAGAAAAGACTACTACACCAACATAAGAACAAGCAAGCCTCCCTGCTGCTGGAGTCAAGGGAGTAACAGGTGCCCAAGGTACTCTAAGAAACATCACAGTTTTGAATACAGATTCACTGACAAACTCTTCTAAAGGAGTATTGTCCCCTGTGGGTATAGTGAAAGCAGAAGAAATATTTAAAAGGCAGTTAGTAATGCATTTTGACTATGCAAACCAAGACACTTGTGATTAGAAACAAATCATACAATGTGATTAGACAGAGATAAAACTGAGGCAACAGGTAATCAATACAGACACTTTCACATCTAGGTCACTTGTTCAATTGTAGCCCAGGATAGTAATAACCAACGGAGTAATGTTCTGTAATATTTAGCCAGCAAGCAGCAAGCCAGCTGCTTGCTGGCTAAATATTAAAGGAATTGGTGGATTATGTCTCTATCACAATCACTACCATCACTATTCATTACCTTTTTGGTAGTCTGACTGGTCATGATTTAATAGGCATGAACAATTTTTAACCTTTCCCTCCAGAATGGGGTAGAAGCACACTGCAAATAACCATATGATCTTATTATTGTAGACCAGCCTTGCAAAGGTCTGTTTGCCCATGCATGTATGGCCAGTAATTATTTTGACAGATCAGTAAGATGTCATGCATTTTTTCATTATCAAATTAGATGGCAAAGGAGTACATTTTATGTCTGGATAGCTACAGTTTCATGGCAGTTTTTCAAGGCTGCTGTAACCCTATTGTACCTTACACCAGTTTTCTGTAGCTTTCATTCACTAAATTATGCTTACAATCAGACTACAAGCCTTCTGGGGCAGGGACCATGTCATGTCATCTTCTTTCCTTTGTAAACGCCTGACATATTTTTGGGCACTATAAAAATAAGTAATTATCACTGTCAATGTAACTCTTTGCCTATTGACCAACAGAACACTTCAACATCCAGTCCTTTCAATCCAGCACATTTTCAGAAGTACTAAATATATAATTTTCAAAAAAAAGGCACTAGTAGCATAACAAAGAGAAAACAAAAAACACATATTGAAAAATAAAATTTAAAGTGATACCCAACATTAATCTACAAATATTCTTTTTAAGACTCCAACAGTCAATAGTGAATAAATGTTTTAAAAGATTCATGATACCTAAGCCACATGACTTCAAGTAGTGGGACTGGCAAAACTCTTGTACTTGTAACCTATTTAATATATTTATTCCCACAAAATGACCAAAAGCCAGTTAGCAGCCACAGTAAATGAAGTCGTCTACACCTCAAATTCTGCTGTACTGATCATCCAACTTCAGCATTTTTCACTAAGTCTTTTGAGATTCTATATCAAATTCTAACCCAGCTACACTCATTTAGGCAAACAATCACCACCAGATTTTCTTAACAGTATGTCCATCTGTTTGCTTCATGCACCCTATTATTCAGATAAATGGATCATCCATTTGAAGCCAAGTATTCTTCTGAACCATTTCCTTTTACAGCAAGATAGATGTATTTCAGCTTCTTAAAAATCTTAAGTCAGCACTTAGCTTTATTTCACTGTCAGTGTGTGGAGCTGTTTAAAAGAATAACCCTTTTTTCCAAGGCTTAGCTGCCTAACATTTCCACATACTAAACTAATTAAGTCACCTAGTAACTCTACATAAACATTGTTTAATCTCTAGTTTATCTCATCACTACTTAATTTAAAAACAATGTCAAAAAATTATCTACTTTATTTAAAAATCCCCAGTCAAGGATAGCATTTTAATTTAAAAAGTGAAACAACTTCATTTTCTGGTTTCCATTAATACTCGAAATAATTACTCCACTTTAATAATATATATTAAATGTGTGTTGGAACTGAATAAAGGCGTGTCAGCACTGGATCAAGCATTTTTCTTTCAATGATGAATTTATTCTTATCATCTGATATTATTATTTGTATTATTGTAGCCCCAGTCATGGACCAAGACCACGTTGTATTAGGTACTATATTAACACAGAACAAAAAAGACAAACCCTGCCCCAAGGAGCTTACAATTTAAGTATAAGAGACAACAGATGGATACAAACAGAGCAATAGGAGACTAGAAGAATACAATCAGACAATAAAGGTCAGCATGTTATGTTGTGCTTTCACACTAGCAGCCTAACCCATTGTCAAGTTGTTTGTAGGCATCAGAGCAGAGGAAAGTTTTGAGGACATATCTGAAGGAGGATAATCCACAATCAGCAGCAATCTGAACATGTGTAGCATTATGAGGGTTTTCCTCAAGGCCCTGGGTGGAGGTGACCCAGACATGCTTTCGTTTTTGCTTTTTTAGTTCCAAGAACTCCTCTCCCTAGTGTCCCCACAATCTTTAATATCTAGAAGCTGTATATTTTTGTCTTAGTTTTACAACGTTTGCCCCATTCTGAGCGTTTGCTAAGATCACTTACTGACAATCACCCTCCAATAAAACTTTGAAACAAAATTCTGAGTTCAGCTCCTAAAAATCACATACAAGCCACAAAACAAGCAAGCCATGTCTACATGTACAGCGCTGCAGCTGTATTGATACAGCTGCACTGCTGCAATGTGTCCAGTGAAGACGCTCTATGCTGATGGGAGAGAGTTCTCCCGTCAGCATAAAAATACATCATCCCCACGAGCGGCATAAGCTATGTCGGCAGTAGCTCTCCCGCCAACATAGCGCTGTGCACACTAGTGCTTATGTCAGTGTAACTTATGTAGCTCAGAGGGGTGAAATATTCAAACCCCTGAGCAACATAAGTTTCCCTAACATAGGCAGTAGTGAAGACATAGCCTCAGTGACCAAAAGGAATCACTCCACTAACTCGTCCAAAATATGCACTTTTTTTGGTAAGTTAGCTGGCCAAAACACTTCGAGACCACAAAATAATCCTAGACTGGAGTACAACTATCAGAAACTATCACTGTTTGAAAAAGAAGATGCATCAGTACTGTGAGAGAAGCACCACCATGAACCAGGATTTGATAACCACCAGTTTAAAAAAAATCTAGACAGCTGTGACATATTTAATATTTAATAAAAAAGTACTACAGAGCCCCAGGATAGTCACTGATGGGTAGTAAAAGAATTAAGAGAAGATGTACTGCTATCTTTACAAACCTACTTTTGATGGTCCTTCGAGGATGGATAAGCTCTCAGAGACTTAGAAAAGAGAAAACGTGCCCATTTGATGTGTGGGGGAAAAAGTCGGCAAATCCACAGAATTACAGCAAATCAGATAATTCTGATGCCTGCTAAATTGCAAAACACAGATAAAAAGAAAATGAATTTGTAAAAAATAAGGTGATATACAAATGGTATGAAGTAATCAAAAATTAATCATGCCAAAGTAACTATTTCTTTGACAGGATAACAATATAATGGATAAAGGAAATACAGTGGACAGTGTCTCTAAACTTCAGTAAGACATCTGATATGATCTTGCACAACTGTCTCACGGGAAACTAGAGAATGAAGAAGGTTGACTAGGCTATTGCACCAGAGAGAAGAATCTGAGGATTAGAGTAGGATGATGAATTAAATAGGAGTCAACAATATAATGATGTCACCAAAAAGACAGATGCTATATTGGGTCATATTAGTAGACATATCCTATTAAAAACAAAGAAGGTAATTGTTCTTCTGGGCACTTGGGCCTTGACTGGAGTACTCCAACAGCTAGAACCCTGTAGGCAAACTGCACACTAATAATGTACACTTCACACTAGCAATGTAAACCAACTGTTCACATTTGGACACAATATTTTTAAAAATAAATTACAAAGCAGTAAACAGTTACATATTAAATTTATAAAAGGTTTGGAAAATAAGACCAATGTGGAAAGGGTAAAATAGTTTGACTTTCATTCTAGAGATAAGAGAAACAAATGGCCCTTGAATTATTTAAAAATATGAAAAAGATCTATGATAAAGACACAGGGATAATTTATTTTCATTAGTCATTGAGGATCAGATCAAAGGTCCATCTAGGCTAGTATCCTGTCTTCTGACAGTGGCCAATGCCAGGTGCCCCAGAAGGAATGAACAGAACAGGTAATCATCAAGTGATCCATCCCGTCGCCCATTCCCAACTTCTGGCAAACAGAGGCTATGGCACCATCCCTGTCCATCTTGGCTGATAGCCATTGATGGACCTATCCTCCATCAACTTATCTACTTCTTTTTTATGGGACACTTTGGAATTCAACATTAGCAGAAAATACCCTATAATAACAATCAGACAGCAAAAAAATGCTGCCAAAAATGCTGCATCATTCCAAGGGATGCTTTTAAAATGAATTTACTACTTGTGAGAGGTCCCAGTCCAATAGCCATGCAAAGTGATATCTGTTTCTCTACAGAACAAGACCAGCACTGAACTCCTGAGAATGCAGAGTTGTGGAGGTTATACGAAGGAATGTTTCCCATCCATCCCCACTGAGCAGCTGTCATGGCAAGCTAACTTCTCTTCTGGATGGTTTGACCTAACACAAAGTCAGAATTTAGGACTTTCAAGGGTATGTATGGTGGTTCAGCACAAAAGCCCAGGATCATACTGTTCTGGATAGGACCTGAAAACAAACACATAAGCTCATGGATTCCTAGACTCAATTTTACACATTTCCTTGTACATTGTATTTATCAAGCTTATACTTAGTCTGTTTTCATTATTACCACTCCAATTACTAGCAGCCGAAATAAATGATAGCTCTAATTATATAGTCAGCTGGGATAAAATCATGGCCCAATGAACTCCATTTGAGTTTTGCCACTGGCTTCAACAGGGCCAAAATTTCACCTATCACCTAAAAGAAAAAAGAAGAGAGGGGGAACTGTTTAGAAAGAGATGCAGTGAGGATCTTCCTTAATTATTTTCCCCACCACATGCTCAACTTACAGAAAAAGGTTATATCACCATTATTCAAAGAGAAAACACACCACTAATAGCCTTTCAAAGTTATGTTATATGGGGAGGCATTCAGGAGCAGAGGTTGGTGGATTTATCCTTTGAACAAAATCCACAAAAGAATGAGTATACAAATAATCTTTCTTTATACAGAAGCAATTTAACAGGAAGGTAATAGTTAAACACCCTGCTTCTTAATAGAACTAGCCAATAAATCAATGTCCAAATTTATATCACTGCTCTACTTAAACATAGCTATAAGAATCATTTAAACCTTACAGCATAAAAGTCAGCTGATAATTTTTTTCTGACTAGCACCTAATAAAAATTCATTCTTGCAGAATTGTGGAAAAGTTAAGTACAGTCCACCCTTCTCATAAAGTTTCCTGTTACAAGGTTGCATGGTTTACACATATGTTGTATTTTATTATTTAAAAAATTCCTCCTTATAGCACCCTCTTTGTTGTAACACTCAAATATACTTTGCCTCGAGGCCAGCACTATAATAAAAGTAAAATGAATTCAGACAATTTGCTGAGAAAAGCTAGGTGGAGGGAGGGAGGAGTGGGTTTTAAATCTTTTTGTCTTCTTTTTTTGCTTGTAATATTTTCATGCAATAATTTTTATTTTCTTTCTTTAAAACACTTTTTTTTATTATTTCCTTTTATTTATACAGTACCTGTGGAATAACTTCCAACAAATCTGTGCAGTTCTGAAAGCCATTTTATGATCTTGGAATCCTAATTTCAAAATCAGAACATGCTTGATAACTGAACTCTACAGACTTTATCAGCTTATTTCAAGAAGCTATATGAAGTGAGCTGAATTCACTGATCATTTTAAAGCCATTTAGTACAAACATATTTTGTGCAATTAAATAAAAATGGAGTATAAACATTTTTCAGTGAAAATAAAGACACTGTGCATAGAATTAATATACATCACTATAAAACAACTTCAAATATACTGTACGTACACATAGAGAAAATGAGCTCTGTCTAGTTAAGTATCTTGTGTGTCAACAATTCCCACTACTGGGATGTGAGCTATCAAAAAAGCAACAAAGAGTCCTGTGGCACCTTATAGACTTTGTTGCTTTTTACAGATCCAGACTAACACGGCTACCCCTCTGATACATGAGCTGTTAATGCATTATCTATTTAGTTCTTAGATCGAAGATAGCATTAAAGTTTTATCATCTTTTTTTTTTTTTTTAATTCAAGAAGCATTCAGGATGTTCATACATGCAGCTCAATGTATCATTTTTTCCCTCGCAACAATCATAAAACCCATCTGATACTTGGGAAAGGTTGCTTCCTATTATGGCATATGGCCATTGCCACATTTCATAGGCACTTTAGATAGAGGCCTAGGAGTCAGGCAATTAGGAAACAGTTTGGGAAGCACAGGATCTCAGTATCCAGTTCTTCATTATTATATTCTCACTACATTTTTAGTTTATACATATGTTGGCTGTTTTCCTGATTACTACTTGCTCTGGCACATATCTGATTGCATGGATTTTAGGAATTTTTATTTATATCACAATATATAAGCCTATAGAAACTTCGAGCAATCACTTCATTATTTAAAAATGCTTCTGCACTCTTTCATACATCTTCATCAGAAATCTGTTCATCTTACTTAGAAACATCAATATCTCAAACTCATTTTCTATTATTAAAAATATTTATAAAATACTTTGGCATTACGTAGGACTTTACTGACAGTTAACACATCCCTCGCCCAGAGAGTTTACAGTCTAATGGCCAGATTGTGGCCCATCCTGAACAAGGCAGTATAGGGGGCATAAGATGTCCCCTTACTTCTTTGCCTACTGCCATCCTACTACCACTTCCTATATGCAAGGGGAAGCAGGGTCCACAGAACTGGTATATATCCCCCTTAAGATTTGTGGGAAAGGATAAGAGTGGAATGAACCTTGATTCCAACCCCTTCCCACCATGTCAAGGAGCCTATGCTGAGACAAGTGTAAAACTGTGGCATTTTACTCTCTTTCTGGAGCAACTGGGAGACTGATTTATAAAGTCACAATCTCACTCCTGGACTGATCCAGGGGAAGCACAACAGCACTCTGTCCCTTACTATGAACTAGATCACAAACTGATAATTTAGCCCTAAGTAAGACAAGACAAATAAGTCAAGACACAGAATAACATTTATTTCCATCTTAGGTATTGCCCTCAGAAGACACTTAACCTGGTATCTAAGCATCAGATTAGAAGGAGGCTGTGGAGATTACTGATAAAGAGGCACAAGGGATTGTGTGAAAAGCTTAGAGTTAAAGAAGAATTTGAACAGAGTGAGGGAGAAGAGAGTGTGATGGACAAGGACAGGATGACTGTTCCTAATATGGGATCAAAATCATAACGGCAAGAAATAGAAAGCTAATAAAAAAGCAGGGTGGGAGACAAGAGTGGAGGAATAAGGCAAAAGGAGTGGCAAGAAATAGGGCTGAAGAGTGGATGAGGATGAGAGCGATTCTGAAGTTATGCAGGACAAGAAAGAGAAATCTGCACAAATTTCACACTAAATCTTACATCTGTGTGCCAGAGTTTTTGTGAAGTACATTTCACTACTTTTTAAAAATCATTTTGGAGGGAGGTGGGGGAAACGCATTATAATTGCAATGATAGTCTCCTCTACTGCATTAAACAAAACAAAACCCATTAAAGCACCTATAGAGGCATATAATACTGACAGCATGTTAAGAAGTGAACAGTTCACTCTACCACCACCTGAACTTTTCAAGATGATTTCAAGATTCTGGTGTCCTTCTAAAGCCCTTAATGGATAAGGGTCTAGCTAACAAACAGTAACAGTAAAGTTGAAGGGCCTCAGAGTGAAATTTGTGGGAGCATTACATTAGCAGTGGAGAGCTTTTGCTTGTGAACTGCATGCATGGCCCATATCTATCCACTTTTAAAACAGTGCATGACGCTCTGCTTTATACAGGCCTTCTCTAAACTAGAAAATAATCCTCCTAAAAAACCCCAACCAGCCACCAAGGCTTATTCAGTAAAAATAAAGAGCTGCTTTGAAAATAAACACCAATACATAGTCCATGTTGTTTAAGAGCCACACAAAATTATTAGGGTTTTTAGAACTGTCAGTAAAATTCAGTAAACTTTCAGTAATATTACAGGCTAATTTGAAAAATATAAAATTAAAATCCTTGATTGAAAGGCATCTTTTCCTGTATGCTTTTTCCCCCCCTCACTTTAATTAAAACCAGAGTACACAAACTCTTTATACACAGGGACTCCATTAATGACTCCCTGGTCCAGCTCCCCATATACTCAGTTTACAAACTACAGCTGGTTTGCCAGTTGCAAGTGCTGGTCTGAGAAATCACCTACTGTTTGTTAAAATGGGGTTCTCAGCTACTCATAAGTGGGGTCTGCTGCAGAAGGACAGCTAATAGCGTCCAATTAGGCCTGGAGAGGAAAATTAATCATTCCAGAGCTTTATTGGAGGGGCATAAACGGAATCAATGGGCATTTTTAAGGGGGAAGAGGACTGCAGGACAAAGATGAGAAGACAAGGCCTGGGGGACAGTAAGAGGATGCTGTCCCTCCCATCTTTGTCCCCAGATATGCAACCCCTGCAGTGGCCAGTGCATTGCAAGATAAATATCTCTAGTACATTGTAACTAGGCTTAAGAGAACACTACTCTGGATGTAGGACTTCTCTGCTCATTCCACATGGGTATGTGGACCCTCATTTGTACTTTAACTACTATATAAGAGTGAGGTGGTATTATTTAATCATATATGTTTAATTGGTTAAAGTAGAAATGATTTAATTCTCTAGTGTAGAACTATCCTGTTTTTCTTATACAAAGTAAAAGTGAGGGAAAAGGGTATGAGAAATAAGAGTAACAGTGGGAAAGAATGCAAATGTGTGAAAGTGGGAGAGAGTGAATGAATGGAGAGCAGGTGACAATGATTGGGGAGTATGGACAGAGCCGGCTCCAGCATTTCTGCCGCCCCAAGCAAAAAAAAAAAAAAGCCGCGATTGGCGGCGGCAGTTCAGTAGCAGGTCCTTCGCTCCTAGAGGGAGTGAGGGACCTGCCGCCCCCGAATTGCCGCAGGTGCCGCCCCTCTCCCTTGGCCGCCCCAAGCACCTGCTTGTTAAGCTGGTGCCTGGAGCCGGCCCTGAGTATGGAATGAATAAAGAGGGAGTGAGACAGAGAGGAAGGAAGGAAGTGAACGCAGAGGGACACAGAGTGTTTGGGAGAGTACACTCAGATCTAAAACTTGGGCCTGGATGGTCATTTGTTCCACCCACAGGAAAAATATTAGAGGAAACACTGCTCCACCGGCCCTCTGGCAGGAGCCATGGAGACGCACTCATGTCCTAGTTTCCAAGAGGTCTGCAATTATCCAGCCATGGATATGTGCACTCTTTCTTCTCTCTCCTATTCCCAGGGGTTATTCAGGGGCCTAGCATGCACAATCTACTTGTGTATGGCTGTGCAGAGGTGGTGCAGCTGTCCAAAATAGAGGTAATCAATCATTATGGGGGTGTAAATATATTTGGGCAAAATATATACTTATAGTGTTCCTGCAAAACTTGAAGTCCTCATATGCCCCAAACAAAGAACAAGTCTCACTTGGTGCCAACACCCTCTGATTCATCTTTTCCATTAAGAAGCAAGTTCATTCTTCCTACAGCTAAATTTCATATGTTAGGATGATATGTTTACTGCCTATTCCCCAGCCATGTTGAAATTGGTACATAAAGATTATATATTACTGCTGTATCACACTTTGATAAATTAAAACAGTATCAAGGTAAACATTCAGAGGTTAGAAATGTATTTCTGTGCACCTATAAGCCATAAAATTCACTTGCTTCATTCCATCTAAATCTAACAAAAGCCACAAAATTTAACATCGGGCATCATTACTACTATCTGGCATGCTGAAAGAAACACTAATCTGGCATGTTGAAAGGTTCAGTTAAGTACTTTCCATCATTTAAACGGAGTATCTCCTGTGCTTCCAAGTGTGGCATACAGACTATGCCCACATGGCAGCTGGGAGGTGTAATTCTCAACACAGGTACATGCTGGATATGCTCGTTAGCCCTTAAAAAGAGCAACCATGAAGGCTCAAGCGAGTCCAAGCAGTGCCCATGCCACTGCAGCCAGGGCTATTTTTTAGGTGGTAGCTCAAGCAGAGCCAACATGCGTGTATGTCTAACCACAATGGGAATTACATTTCCCAGTTGTTGTGTAGAAAGACCCACAATGGCTTTAAATTAGCAAAAGGAATTACGGTACTAATATTCAGGGCCACTGCCCCAAGTGGTATATTGGATTCAAGTTATGCAGCACTGCAGTAGAATCGGTACAATATCTATTTATTTTCATATTATATTTAATTTCAATTTAATCTCCCTAACATTTTCAATATTCTGCAAAATTTTCCTTAAATACATAGCCACACTGTTAATGGTGTCAGCTCTGACAGGGCATATGGGTGCCAAAAGCCTCAAGGAGGTGTGGCAAGTCATTTTGATTTTTGGTAAGCAGGAGCCTGTTGAAGCTCTTTGGCTTTCTTGGGAAGGGATGTATTTCATCCTTCACTTCACCTTTGTGGGCAGAGGTGAGGTAACAATTTTGGAGGAGATGGAGGACTTCTTCATTCTTCACCCAAGCGAGACTTGATGACAACCTGCAATATCACATACACACACTAATTTCTGGCATTACAAACTGTAACGGGGTATTTCAGTTTAATGATTCTGCTAAAATGATTGGAAGCAAAATAACTAACAATATTGACATTTAAATTATCCTTATTAGAATTCAGACTGAACACCACACTAACACTCATAGGAGACACTTTCAGAGATATTATTTAAAGCTGCTGGTAGAGTTAGGCAGACATCACTGCATCAGTTGATATTGAAGATTATACTTGAAACCAAAAAGGCGAGAGGGAGGTAGAGTGTGTGTGTAAAATGAAAGCTTAGTTTCTCCAGCAGAAGTCTAGCCAAATCTGCAACAGTTTCTCCCTCCCCCCCCCAATGTTTTTCAGTAAGTGAAAGTCAAATTCACCTCCTCTGCTTTTCTACAAAAACCCCATAAACTATGAAAAACATTTGGTTTTAGTCAATAAAATACTTTCTGCGGAGCAGGTTTTCACCAAAAGTATTTTTGTATTTTCCACACCTCGTTAAGTCTTACAGTAAATGCACCTGTAGAACCAGACCATCGGAAGCAGTGTTATAAGTGTAGCAAAACCAATGACTGTAACCAGAGGACCATCTAGTGGTGGTTCGGCCACATCTCATGCCCTGCCCATTGTGCTGTAGCTCTTTAAGGGAAATATAAATATACACTGCTGTTTCTTAGAAATAAATCATAAATTTGTAGAGGGGCAACTCTGGCAGCTTCTTGAGTGCTCAGAGTTCCTAAAGCTTGATTATTTGGGCAACAGGCCTGGGTATGAGAAACTACAGTGGTTGCATTAATTGATTCACTGCTCCTAGCAATGAATGAGGACAAAATGTGTCCAAGCAGACTCTGAGATTCGTCAGCAGCTTTTGATACCAATCCTAAAGTTCTGTTAACTCACTAGTAGATCCTGGTAGGAATGGATAAAGTTGCTGTTGAATGACTCCATTCTTATACCCAGAGGACAGTCATGGGCAATATTTCCTCTATCCCAAGAGTTCTCTCCTACAGCATAACACAAGAGTCCCCACCCCTGTTATCCCACCAATTCCACGTATATATCAGGCTGACAGCATCAGTAAAGAGACATTGGCTGTACTGTATTCAATATAACATACTTCTCCAACACATCTCACCGAGGCAGATCAACACAATAAATAATCCAATGTTACAGTGAGTTTGAGGCTTGGACAAAGGCTAGCTGACTGCAACTTAGTCCAGACAAGACAAAGATAAAGTTGGTAGGTTGGGGGAAGGAGCCAGAGAGTTAGTTGGTAAAGCTTTTATTGGTGCTCATGACTGAAAGAGTCAATGCCATTTGTAAAAGTATATAATCTAAGTTTATTATTAGAGATGGACTTCTCTTGGAAGACAAGCTAGTGGCGGTCGCCTGGAGCACATTTTCCTCCAACCTGGCAAGATGAGTCGTCCTTTACTCTCTGATGTGGACCTTATCCGTATCTTTGTGACTTTGAGACACTTTACTCTAAAGTGTTCTTTGTGAAACAACACCTTGAGAACAAGCAGAAAGTGAAGTTCACACAAAATGTGGTGGACTACTTATTACAGAGTTTCACATTGGGAGCACATTATGCCAGTGCTCCACCATTTGTATTAGCTACCAATAGGAATACAAGATAATGATTTCAAACCATCTAGGGCTGTTAATTTGATACTGCCTCTTTCTTTGTGTCACTCTACCAAAACTGCCGTCAGTAGAGGAGCTTGAGTTGGAGTTCCCCACTAAAAGGGAGAAAGTGGATGGCAGGGTCCTGCAGAAGGGGTCTTCCACTTTGGAACTTTGATCAAACAAGTTGGGGAGTGAGCTCAGATTTGTCAACTTTCTAGACATGCAAGAAAGTGCCTTTTTGGGGGGAGAGGCCCTCAAGGAGAGGGGATGGTGACTCCCAACAGGAGAGGACTGGGGAGGTTTGGGCTCATTTAACTCATATCTACTCATGAATATTTCTCTGTCAGCCCTTAACAATGTATTGTTATTTGTGTTATGTGTTATTTTATGGAATGGATGACTGGACATTGCATAGTCATCTAGAAAAATGTATGTACAAAACTTCAAGTTAGGAACCACAATTTGTTTAGTTTCAATTCTTTTTATTTTCATCCTATAATTCACAGTACCTTTCATTCGGGGGAAATATGGGAGCCCTCTAGTGGTTAAACACATGCATATTTAGATAACGTCAGATTTTGATACCCCCCTACTCAAAATGAGTAGCATTAACTTCACAAGTAGTCGAATTGACTTCTGCAAATAATGCTTCAGTAAGGCCCCCAAACCTGCAAAACACTTACATATGTGCATAAATAAAGCATGTGCAAAAAAGTGTTTCCAGGATAACGGGAGCAAAGCATTTAAAATCTGGCTGCAGAAGTTAACTGAAAACTGTAATATACTGAATAACAAGAGGTCTGCTTAACATTTCAAAGGATAACATTACATAGACTTTCTTTTAAAAAAAGATTTAATAGGGCAGATGGAACAGAAGGTGGAAAAGCCAAAAACAAAACACACACACACAGACACACAGACACACAGCAGTCCTGAGAGTAAAGAGGACTACTCTATTTTTATTGTCCAACCTTGGCAAAATGCATAACATGACTTAAATGTATTAAAACAAAAGAAATTTTCAATATCTGAATTATTACAAGGAAATGAAATTTGGGTTTTATTTGTTTTTTAATATAGTTTTAACATAAGTGTCCTTATGAACTAATATCCTTATTTCAACAGTTGATTTTTAATCATCCTAGTATATTCTGTATTTAACTTTCTTATTTTCGGTTCATTGATATGTTACAAACAAAAGCAAAACAAATGATACTTCCTAACTGTTCTCATCCAAACTATTAATCTAAAGATGGTAGCATCACAAAAACTCCCAAAAAGAAGCTTACTAGTATTTTCAGAAGAGGCCCAGGATTGAATGAGGATCAAAATAACTATTCTTGAGGCCCTACTTAATTTGCAATATTGCGGATCCCGCAATATTAGGTTTCCACCACAATTTTATCAGCTGCCTGTGCGGCTGGGTGTCCCGCTGTCAGCCGGAGCCCCAGGCATTAATGACCATAATATTGTTGCAGCAAAATGTCTGGCATAACATAATACCTGAGTGTTTATATTGTTCCAGGAAATTTTTCTTAAACAAAATACATCTTCTCTGGCTTTTCCAAATTACCGCAATTAATAAAGGTCCATTATTACTTTTGAGCTATTTTCCATGTCTTGTCTGCAACACTGCCACAATTATTTGACAATCATTCCGCAATTCAAGTAGGGCCTTAACTATTCATCGATTCCTAGACATTCCCAGATAAATGTAACATAGCCCCAAAGTGGGAAAGCTTGCATATGCCACAAGCTCACATTGTTCTTGATCAATGTATAAACTTTAATCCACAATCTAAAATTCACTTAGAATTAATTTACCTTTCACACCACCAAATGGTCCATAAGTCATGTTGCAGGCTGTTCGCTGAAGATTGTGTTCATACATAAGTTTGACATGATACTGGTTCCCATGTTCCACATTTCCCAAAGTTCCTATGAAAAAACAAGGAACAATATATGTGTCTAATTTTTAACTCTTCTGGCTCACGTGAAGAAAAAACAGGAACTTTTTTAGATTATTTAAGAACATTATATGGTGAGGCCTTATCTATTATTAGTTGTTTTGGGAGGGGTGCGAAGGTTGACAATGATATATTTTTAGGAAAGTGGCAAACGTGTTTATTATTTGTACATCAGCAGTACATAGAGGCCAAAAACAGGAATGGGGTTCCATTATGCTAAGCACTGTATAAACAAAGTAAGAGATAGTGCCTGCCCTGAAGACGACTCTGTGTTTGAGCAGAGGAATCTCACATCTTTCGACGATATGTGGTTCAACTATTTGATCAGAAATCAATTTACTCACCTAAAGAAGGCAAAACAAAATGTTTTGCGTTACGATTCTGCAGTTCTAGGATCCAATAAACAAAGTATGCCTCACAATTTATTTCAGCCAAAACATCTTAATCTCCTTAAAAGAGACTCTAAATTAGGCAGGGGTGAAAGTAACTTTAAAGATTTACCGGTACGCCAGAGTCCTGAGCGGGCGTGGCCAAACCCGGAAGAGGCGTGGCCTCAATGGGAAGAGGCGGAGCCTTTCAAGATTTAAAGGCCCTGGGGCCCCAGCTGTGGCTGGGAGCCCCAGGGCCTTTAAATCACCCCGGAGCTCCCAGCTGCAGAGGTAGTTGGGAGCCCTGGGGCTCAGGGGCGAATTAAAGGGCCCGGGGCTCCAGCCGTCACGGAGCCCCAGGCCCTTTAAATCACCATGGGAGCCCTGCCGCCACTACCCTGGGGCGCTAGGGCTGGGGTAGCAGTGGCAGGGCTCCAGCAGCGATTTAAAGGGCCAGAGGCTCCGGCCGGTGCGGGGAGCCCCGGGCCTTTTAAAGCGCCGCCGGAGCTCCGGCAGCGGGGCTCGGGCAGCGCTTTAAAGGGACCGGGGCTCCGGTGCAGGGAGCCCTGGGCCCTTTAAATCACCGCCGGAGAAGCCAGTCCAGTCCAGCACAACGTACTGGCTCTTGCCGATACACCGTACCATACCGGACCAGCTTAGTTTCACCTCTGAAATTAGGCCACATCAGCTCATAACTCAGTTTTTGCAGTATGTTTCTAATGGTTGACAGAAAACTGATAATTATCCAAGTAGTGACTCAGTGTAGGGCTGGACACTACAGATGGCATATACATAGTTTGTTAATTCCCCAAACATTATAACAACTTCAAGTTCCTGCAGATAGATGCTTGGAGATATTTCAGAGGTATATAATCTATATCTCAGAGGTATCTGCAAGAGCTTGGAGTTGGTATCTTTGGGTAATTAATAAAATGTGAAAAATGATACTTTTAAAATTTGGAAAAATCTCTTGAGAACCAGAATAGTAAATTTAGGGCTGTGTGGTTGATGCAATGCTCAATAATGTAAGGATTATGGAGTCTAAAATGGGGATTAGCATCAAATGAAGCACCTATATTCCATGCTGCATTATCTAAATTGAATCCAACCATTGTTGATTTGAGCTTTTCTGCCTTGAGCTCTGCAGATGCAAAAGTTTCCTACCACACCAAATAATACTATTACTTGCAGATCCCAGCCCTACTACATCAACAAAGAGAGCACAAAGTTTCCAATCGTGAACAAATCTGTACACCACTACTTGTTCAGCTACAGACTACCTGTCAGTGGATCCATCAGTAAGAACAATAATAAACCTAACTTTCTGTAATCGTTTGTGAGATATTAATATAGTCTGGTCAAGATTAAAGAGGATCCTTTTGGCCTACAAATTGGGGATTATTTCAAAATCTCTAAAACTGAAGTCATGTTTAGCAACTGTGTAAGAAATGTTAAAAAATGAGGCACCAAAAGGAGTTTGTTCTCTGTGTCTTAGAGATCCAAGAATTCAGTCTCATATTTGATTATGTACTGCAAACAATACAGCTGCATCAGTCCTGTCTACACTCAGACCTTCTACACTCTAAAGGAGGGGAAGAATAAGCAGGTTTACCCTTTCATTTTGCTGTTCTGGCCTCCTCATCTTCACTAATACATCTTCCCCAAAGCTACCCTCCAAACCTCTAAGCTACTTGCAAAGATTATTTTCTTATTTTAAAGCAAGTATCAAGCATTTAATGTTTAATAAAATTTAGCTCATTTTTTAAAACAATTATATTTACAGGGCATCTTTATCTGCGAACAGTTTGCTCATTAGAGCTCTGAGCATCAGCTTCTGTATTCAAAGTTGTAACATAAGAAGCTTTTATTGACAAACATATACTACTATTGACATACTTCTATTGACAAACACAAACATTTACTTTTGCTTGTCCATGCTCAAGTTTTAATATTAATCTGCCACATGCTCTCTAAAATAATTCTCTGAATGGTAAAGCTTGTAACAAAGCTCAGAACGTGCCAAATGGTTCAGCAGCAGAGCTACTGCTTCCACAAGCTAGATCTGCAACATCACTTTTCAAGCAAAGGGGAACTTGGAATATTGCAGAGGTAACACTAGTGCTTCTCTTTGAAGAGTGCAGTCTACATAACTACAACTCATTAATGCCTGGGCACAGAACAATTCAGCACACTCAGAGCAACTGCCTGCTCTCTATTAGCCACAGGGTACATTTTATACACAATTGCTACTATATGACAAAGAAGGACCAAGAGTGTGTAAGAGAAGAAACATCAGTTCAGAATGGAGGGACAGTGCGAGAGTCCTTCAAACTCTTTGATTGAGACTTTGCACTATCAGTACCAGAGAAACTTCTCATTACACATGCCTAGTCAGGCCAGATAGCTAAACTGATCAATAGCAAAAAAAGAAGGTAGACAGAGAGATAGACAGCTATTCTGGACAGTTTTTTTTTTACCTGAGACAGCATACACACACAGTTTTCTGCAATGCAGTACAGCCAGATGAAGTAGTTCAGTACCACTGACAATGAGGGGGGGGAAAAAAAAGGAGAAAATTTGCAAGTGAGTTTCCAGTAAACTGCAGCACTGAGGGCCTAATCTAAGACACGCTGAAGTCAATATAAAGCCTGCGGGTGGACTTCCCTGGGCTTTGGATCAAGCCCCAAATTCTCAAGTGTTAAGTACCAGCAAAATGAAATATTGTGCAACTAAATTATCTTTCAGAATTAAAACATCTGAAATTATATTTGACAGCTAATAGTTGTTAAGTTCTCAGTAGAACCCTGAGACACATTTTGCAGATGTGAGCACATGAAGCAAGCAAGCTTTTTCTGATTCAGCCTGATCCTGATATCTAACAAGCTAGTACTAATACTTCCAATGAGAAAAATAATGGCGGGCAATTATGTGATTGTCACTTTAGATGAGCATCATTTGATAGATATGGATACTACTTTACATCCACAATACAAAATTAAAACCCCATTATACAAAGATAGTCACAATATTTTGTATTCTGTGCCCATCCTCTATACACGAATAATCTCATTTACTGCAAAGAAAAGAGCTCTTGCACTATAATAATAAATAATAAACAAAAAAATTAGCAGCAGCAGCAACCTTTGGTTAGTTCCAATACCATAAGACATTGCTGTATCTGTGAAGTACCTTCAAGAGCACCCAATTAAAAAATGAAGGGTGTTGAGAACAGATATAGGTATTACTCTTAAATTGGCTTATAATAAATAAAATAGCTTGCAAAGCAACATGTCTGATGCATACTTAGTAGACAAGTATGTTTTTAAAGAAGCACAGCAATGTTTACATGCAGCATCAGAACATAAGTAGAGGACATTTGGGGATTTTAATATAACCTAACCTAAGACTTTACCTTAATGAGCATAAACATTTTTTTCCATTTATGCTCTATACCATATAAAATCAATAAGCAGATTAAATGCATAATTCAGCATTCATGAATTTCTTTTAATGGCTGTAAGAGTCACACACTGCAGTGCCAAGAAGAATATGTTGATTCATATGAGATAGCTCACACCTAAACCCCAGGCACTTTACAACATTGATCTAGATGGTCTTTAGGGAGGCAAGTTAGCTACTATAACAAATTAGCCTAAAGCCTTCAAATTAGTGTAATCATTATCAGCAACATGGACTGTTTACTTACGAAACAAATTTTCCTACTTCCACCTGGAGTATTGGATCTCGCAGTTGCACTTCCAGGAGCAAATCTTCAGCTTGCATTCCATCTCCAGGTTTGACAGGGTGAGGATTAAAGATTCGAAGATATCCCATATAACTGCCAACAGTTATTTTATCTGTAGAAAAATTTCCAACAAGAGGAAAATTAGAAATAGAGAAATAAATGTGCTGCATATGTGCTTCAAAGTGTACCCTTAAAATGATGGGATGTTTACACATAATTATGCTGACATTCTGCAGCCTAGACACTTAAATATTTCAACAGTGAGAACGAGGAAGCAATAATTCTCAAACTCCAGTCCAGTCTCTGAAATCCACTCTCCGAGTGTAGCCAGTACTTCCAAATGTTCAGCTCCCATGTCTTAAAGATTTGGCAACACTCTTCTCACCAAGCAAGCAGCAGAATGTTGACTTTTAAAAACTGGTAACAACAACGTTATAGATGCTATCCAGATGAGAAATTGAAGCCTAATTATTACTTTTTCAGGTCAATGTATCATAGAATGGACCAAATTCAGACTTGACATAAGTGGGTGAAACTCCCATTGACTTCAAAGTGGATTTGGTTCAGGATTCCTATAGTAATAATATTTGTTATGAAATAGTATTTAATAAAAGTCAGCAAAGATTCTTAAGAAACACAAATCTGAAGTAAGTAAACAAAAATGATTACAGAAAGCCCCCCGTACCTCAGGAGATCAGTTCTGCTCAGAACTCCCAGAGAAGACACTAACATTTATCTCTTCCAGACATCGATCCGTGTCTGAGGTGTATCCAATAAATCCTGTCCATAAGTCACATGGACTTACTCATAGTACAAAAGATCGGACTGTTTCAGAGTGGAGGCAGCCAAGGTTTACCAGGCTTTTAGCCATTTGGAACAGTTCCACAGGACCCCATTTCACGCAGGTGGAGAAGCAGGCAGCTATCTTCATCTCTGCTGTAGCAAACATTCATGCTGCAATTCATTCAACTCAGAGCGTGACCTCTGCCCCTTGCACCCTAATCTCTGCCTCATCCATTTCTGTCACAATTTATCTGTATATCATACTGACAGATGAAGATGACAGTCATGAAGACATTTGCATGTCCCTTAGCTCCCTAAAGCTATCTCATTTACACACTCTTTACAAAATATTTTTCTTACATTTGATAAACTTGCCTAAAGGGGGATATTTTTTTTTTCATCCAGATGTGCAGGCAGTCAGGTTTACCTCTTATTTTATTTACTTTTGATCAAACTCCACACCAAAGGGTCCCCATCAAGTGCTCTGGCCACCCTTAACATATTTATAGACAACAGAACATAGGAAATGCAAAGTAAAATAATTGACCAAAGCAGCAATACTTCTTCCTCCCACCTACCAGTGAATATCCAGTAATATGACCTATACAGTTTAAGCTCTTCTCCCCCAGCAACAGCACTTTCCACTAGACAGAAATTCCATCTTCAATTGCCTCAGCTAATACCTGCTCAGAAAGATAGCGGGAATTTGATGATTTTTTGGGCATGCTACACCGCCTATTTCAGACATGGGGAGCAGCACATTTCAAAGGAAAGGAGAACACTCTGCCAGGAGCCCTCCTCCTCCACCCCCCTTTTTGGGTGGGGGAAGAACAAGGTGGCGGGGAAGGGAAGAAATCAAGCTCAAGGGCTTTTGCTGATTACAGCTGGGGCAGAATGGCACAGAAAGGCAGTTTCAGGTAAGCAGATCCTAAAACACTTAGAGATTTATAGGTCAAAACTAACCCCTTAAAACTCTTGGTAACAGGTCCCAAACGCTACCCTAGCTACTTCAAATGCAAGCTGACCTCAAACATAACTTCTCATGGCTGAGCTAGCACTAGCTTCATTAAACTAGCAGTTACTTTCCTGAATTTCCCACCAAAAGATGCCCAAAACTGTATTTTGCAATTATACTTGATAAGTGTTTTTCCCTTCAAGTGTATGGCAATGTTTTCAACAATTCTTTAATATTGTATACACACTGAGGTAATATTAAAAATATGAAAATAGTGCCACATACTTGTGAAAAAATGCCACTTACATGTTCCATGCTCTAGCAGGGTTTCTTGAAAGCAATGACATCATATAAAATGAAATGATGCATTCTAGAATATCTAAGTGAACTCTGACAACAAAAAGAAAAGGGGCGGAGGACAAAGTGTAGTAATATATGCCAAATGCCTCCTACTTCATCTCGTTAATAAGCATTTAGCACATGTTGCTGGAGTAAATAAAAATTGCAGTCATGTTTCTGTCACAATCTGAAGGCCAACTCAGAATTTCTGTTTACCTTGTCCACTGCCGCTGTTGTCAACATCAGCTACACATAAACACCCTTGATCAAATTCTTCTTTTTCTCCAAGAGCTGTTGACCACCAATCTCGGGCTTTAAATAAAGACATTCTCCTTCATGCTAAAAGGAAACAGACTCTGGGGTAAAATCCATACTTTTCATATCAAGTTATACAGATCATGTTAGATTTTCTAGTAAGCATAGTAACCTAAATTATTTTTGCTTTGATTCCACACCAGCTCAGTACAAAAACAAATTAAATCAGGAATTCTAAATGTCCCTGTGGAACTCGTTACCAGGGGATGTTATGAAAGCCAAAAAACTGTAACTGGGTTCAAAAAAGAATTAGAAAAGTTCATGGAGGATAGGTCCATCAATGGCTATTAGCCAAAATGCTTTTAGGTGTCCCTAAGCACCTGACTGCCAGATGCTGGGACTGGACCACAGGGGGATCACTTGATAATTGCCCTGTTCTGTTCATTCCCTTTGAAGCATCTGACATTGGCCACCGTCAGAAGACAGGATACTGGGCTAGACAAACCATTGGTCTGACCCAGTATGGCCATTCTTATATTCTTATGATATCATACACTTTTCAAAGGTATACAAATGGAGCATATTTTTCAGAAACAATAGTTTGTACAAGATTCAGAAGTTAATAATAATTAACAGCATATAATAGAAATATAAGGAGATGGGGAGTCCACAAAATCTGACAAGCACGATTTAAAAAAAAAAAAATACTAGTAGGTATAAAAGTTCTGTTATGTCTATTCTTGGGACTTCAATCACATTGCTTAAAAACACTATGAAATGGATCAAGCCATAAATGACTTTATTGTCTTTCCAGAGCTCCTTGTACCTGGCTATATCACAGAACCTATTTCAGGACCTGGACATCACTAACAAAAGACATTTGTGATAAATAAAGTGTGGGGATAGCTCCCTTTGATGGGCACCCAGCCAGCCAGTTAGCTGTAAAATCCCATAACTGTTCTTTACTTGCTTTACCTGTAAAGGGTTAAAAAGTCCCCAGGTAAAGAAAAAAAATGTGGGCACCTGACCAAAAGAGCAAATGGGAAGGTAGAACTTTTTTAAATGGGGAAAGAAACTTTGCCTTTGTCTGTTGTTCTCTAGGCTGGAGGGACAGAGCAGCCATGCTATAAGTAGCTAAGCCGGGTATGATTATAAATCATCAGATCATGCCTAGAACTACTTATCTGAACTCCAAATGTGTAAGTTGATCAGAATGTTTAGCTTGATGCGATTAGGGTTATTTCTTTTACAGTAACTCCTTACTTAAAGTCATCCCAGTTAACGTTGTTTCGTTGCTGATCAATTAGGGAACATGCTCATTTAAAGTTATGCAATGCTCCCTTCTAACATCATCTGCTTTGTCCACTGCTTGCAGGAAGAGCAGCTTGTTGCAGCTAGCTGACGGGGGCTTGGAACCAGGGTGGACCGGCAGCCCCCCTATCAGCTCCCCGCTCCGCTAAGTTCCCTGTGCGGCAGCTGCCCAGCAGGCTAGCAACTGAGCTTTCCCTCCCCCCACTGCCATGTGCGGCTCCTGCCATCTGAGCCTCCTGCTTGCTGTGCAGGGGGGGAGGGAACAGGGGGCTAATGTCAAGGTGTCCCCCTCCTCCCACACCCCGCTTACCCCCTTCTTCTCCCTATAGAGCAGGGTGGGGACACAGATGGAGAGAGACAGAGAGAGCCTGGGGCAGCAGTTGCTGTCTCAACTTCCTGATCCACTTAAAAAGACAATACACTTAAGAGTGGGTCAGCTTACTTAAAGGGGCAATGTGCATTTCTCTCTCTCTCTCTCCCACACACAAGCTGTGTGTCTGTCTCTCTGCTATGCTATCTCCCCTCCCCTCCATTCCTGCTGTCTGGTAGAGTGCGAGAGGTTACATTAACAACAACGTGTTAACCCTTGAGGGCTCAGCCAAGTGCTAGTTCATCATTTAGCACAAGGGTTCTCAAACTGGGGGTCGGGACCCCTCAGGGGGGTCTCAAGGTTATTACATGGGGGGTCACGAGCTGTCAGCCTTCACCCCAAATCCTGCTTTGCCTCCAGAATTTATAATGGTGTTAAATATATAAAAAAAGTATTTTTAATTTATATGGGGGGGGGGGTCGCACTCGGAGGCTTGCTATGTGAAAGGGACACCAGTACAAAAGTTTTAGAACCAGTGATTTAGCAGCAAGGCATTCCCTGGGAAATATCCCAACCTCTTCCACCCTCTAACTTCACCACCTCAACCAAGCTTCACAATCATCATAGCTGTGAACAGTAATAAATTGTTTGTTTAAAACGTATACTGTGTGTATATATAGTTTTTTGTCTGGTGAAAAAAATTTCCCTGGAACCTTACCCCCCCATTTACATTAATTCTTATGGGGAAATTTGATTCACTTAACATCGTTTCGCTTAAAGTCGCATTTTTCAGGAACATAACTACAACTTTAAGTGAGGAGTTACTGTATTTCTTATTGGCTTGTGGACTCCTCTGTGCTAACCCCAGATGCTGTTGTTTGCTTGTAACCTTTAAGCTGAACCCCCAAGAAAGCTATTTTGGGTGCTTGATTTTTGGAATTGCTCTTTTAATGTCTAGCAAAAGCCTAAGTTCCAGATGTATTTTCTTTCTTTTTGTTTTTAATAACATTTACCTTTTTAAAGAATAGGATTGAATTTTTGGTGTCTTAAGAGGTTTGTGCATGTTGTTTGATTAGCTCATAGCCACAGCTAATTTCCTTGCTCAGCTCTTCCCCTGAGGGGGGGTGAAACAGCTTGAGGGTACCCCACAGGGAGGAATTCCCAAGTGCTCCTTCCTGGGTTCAAAAGGGGTTTTGTTGCATTTGGGTGGTGGCAGCATTTACCAAGCCAAGGTCAGAGAAAAGCTGTAACCTTGGGAGTTTAATACAAGCCCGGAGTGGCAAGTATTAATTTTTAAAATCCTTGCGGGCCCCACTTCTGCACTCATAGTGACAGAGTTGGGAATCAGCCTTGACAACATCTCAGTTAAATACAAGAACCATTTTTCCAAAAAGGACTCCTGAAAATTAATCTAAGCTGACTCCTTGCATTATTCTAGCACCTTTTACATGACAAAGAATTATCCTTGCAGCTGCTTGGCAAGGTAGCTGTCCCTTTAAAAGAGTACCATGTGGGAGAAGGAATCTTTCCAAAGGAGGTTTCTTCTCTGATTCAAGGGATCAGAAGAATCATCAGCTTTGTCTAGTTTTCCTAAATAGCAGCTTATTTCTCAGAGCACACCAAGATAAAAACAGATCAGCATCAAGACCTCCACTGAATAATCGCCTTGAAGAAGATGCCCTCATTACATGAGTGAGGGACTCTGTTTGATAGTAGAAAAGCCGATTTGTGCCCTACCTGCCTGCTGTTATCTCGGGGGGGGGGGGGGGGGGAAAGAGAGAAGAGAGAGAGGAAGAGATTGGAGAGAAGATAATCCTTTTGTAGACAGTGTGATATGTATAAGATTGCCATTGTTTAAATCCACATCTTGTCTTTTTAAAGCATTAGGTACAAGATTGAATCTCAACAATTAGATTTAGTTACACATCATACAGAAGGCACAACAATTCTTGAATTATTTCTTAACTTTTTTAGTATTTATTTTCATTTTGTTTGTTTGTTTTT